>NC_074675.1:16898163-17008163 GCF_029448725.1 Salvelinus fontinalis | reverse complement strand
TAGTTTACAGTACGGACTGAATCTAGCCCTGACACTTTATGTCTGTTTACCACTAGTTTACAATACGGACTGAATCTAGCCCTGACTCTTTATGTCTGTTTACCACTAGTTTACAATACGGACTGAATCTAGCCCTGACTCTTTGTCTGTGTCTGTTTACCACTAGTTTACAGTACGGACTGAATCTAGCCCTGACTCTTTGTCTGTGTCTGTTTACCAATAGTTTACAGTACGGACTGAATCTAGCCCTGACTCTTAATGTCTGTTTACCACTAGTTTACAGTACGGACTGAATCTAGCCATGACTCTTTGTCTGTGTCTGTTTACCACTAGTTTACAGTACGGACTGAATCTAGCCCTGACTCTTTATGTCTGTTTACCACTAGTTTACAGTACGGACTGAATCTAGCCCTGACTCTTTGTCTGTGTCTGTTTACCACTAGTTTACAATACGGACTGAATCTAGCCCTAACTCTTTATGTCTGTTTAGCAATAGTTTACAGTACGGACTGAATCTAGCCCTGACTCTTTGTCTGTGTCTGTTTACCACTAGTTTACAGTACGGACTGAATCTAGCCCTGACTCTTTATGTCTGTTTACCACTAGTTTACAGTATGGACTGAATCTAGCCCTGACTCTTTATGTCTGTTTACCACTAGTTTACAAAACGGACTGAATCTAGCCCTGACTCTTTGTCTGTGTCTGTTTACCACTAGTTTACAATACGGACTGAATCTAGCCCTGACTCTTTGTCTGTCTCTGTTTACCACTAGTTTACAATACGGACTGAATCTAGCCCTGACTATGTCTGTTTACCACTAGTTTACAGTACGGACTGAATCTAGCCCTGACTCTTTGTCTGTCTTTGTTTACCACTAGTTTACAATACGGACTGAATCTAGCCCTGACTCTTTATGTCTGTTTACCAATAGTTTACGATACGGACTGAATCTAGCCCTGACTCTTTATGTCTGTTTACCACTAGTTTACAATACGGACTGAATCTAGCCCTGACTCTTTGTCTGTGTCTGTTTACCACTAGTTTACAGTAAGGACTGAATCTAGCCCTGACTCTTTATGTCTGTTTACCACTAGTTTACAGTACGGACTGAATCTAGCCCTGACTCTTTGTCTGTGTCTGTTTACCACTAGTTTACAGTATGGACTGAATCTAGCCCTGACTCTTTATGTCTGTTTACCACTAGTTTACAGTACGGACTGAATCTAGCCCTGACTCTTTGTGTCTGTTTACCACTAGTTTACAAAACGGACTGAATCTAGCCCTGACTCTTTATGTCTGTTTACCACTAGTTTACAGTACGGACTGAATCTAGCCCTGACTCTTTATGTCTGTTTACCACTAGTTTACAGTATGGACTGAATCTAGCCCTGACTCTTTGTCTGTGTCTGTTTACCACTAGTTTACAGTACGGACTGAATCTAGCCCTGACTCTTTATGTCTGTTTAGCAATAGTTTACAGTACGGACTGAATCCAGCCCTGACTCTTTGTCTGTGTCTGTTTACCACTAGTTTACAGTACGGACTGAATCTAGCCCTGACTCTTTATGTCTGTTTACCACTAGTTTACAGTACGGACTGAATCTAGCCCTGACTCTTTATGTCTGTTTACCACTAGTTTACAGTACGGACTGAATCTAGCCCTGACTCTTTGTCTGTGTCTGTTTACCACTAGTTTACAGTATGGACTGAATCTAGCCCTGACTCTTTATGTCTGTTTACCACTAGTTTACAGTACGGACTGAATCTAGCCCTGACTCTTTGTGTCTGTTTACCACTAGTTTACAAAACGGACTGAATCTAGCCCTGACTCTTTATGTCTGTTTACCACTAGTTTACAGTACGGACTGAATCTAGCCCTGACTCTTTCTGTCTGTTTACCACTAGTTTACAGTACGGACTGAATCTAGCCCTGACTCTTTGTGTCTGTTTACCACTAGTTTACAAAACGGACTGAATCTAGCCCTGACTCTTTATGTCTGTTTACCACTAGTTTACAGTACGGACTGAATCTAGCCCTGACTCTTTATGTCTGTTTACCACTAGTTTACAGTATGGACTGAATCTAGCCCTGACTCTTTGTCTGTGTCTGTTTACCACTAGTTTACAGTACGGACTGAATCTAGCCCTGACTCTTTATGTCTGTTTAGCAATAGTTTACAGTACGGACTGAATCCAGCCCTGACTCTTTGTCTGTGTCTGTTTACCACTAGTTTACAGTACGGACTGAATCTAGCCCTGACTCTTTATGTCTGTTTACCACTAGTTTACAGTACGGACTGAATCTAGCCCTGACTCTTTATGTCTGTTTACCACTAGTTTACAATACGGACTGAATCTAGCCCTGACTCTTTGTCTGTGTCTGTTTACCACTAGTTTACAATACGGACTGAATCTAGCCCTGACTCTTTATGTCTGTTTACCACTAGTTTACAATACAGACTGAATCTAGCCCTGACTCTTTATGTCTGTTTACCACTAGTTTACAATACGGACTGAATCTAGCCCTGACTCTTTATGTCTGTTTACCACTAGTTTACAATACGGACTGAATCTAGCCCTGACACTTTATGTCTGTTTACCACTAGTTTACAATACGGACTGAATCTAGCCCTGACTCTTTGTCTGTGTCTGTTTACCACTAGTTTACAACACGGACTGAATCTAGCCCTGACTCTTTATGTCTGTTTACCACTAGTTTACAGTACGGACTGAATCTAGCCCTGAATCTTTATGTCTGTTTACCACTAGTTTACAGGACGGACTGAATCTAGCCCTGACTCTTTGTGTCTGTTTACCACAAGTTTACAGTACGGACTGAATCTAGCCCTGACTCTTTGTCTGTGTCTGTTTACCATTAGTTTACAGTACGGACTGAATCTAGCCCTGACTCTTTGTCTGTGTCTGTTTACCACTAGTTTACAGTACGGACTGAATCTAGCCCTGACTCTTTGTGTCTGTTTACCACTAGTTTACAGTACGGACTGAATCTAGCCCTGACTCTTTGTCTGTGTCTGTTTACCACTAGTTTACAATACGGACTGAATCTAGCCCTGACTCTTTGTGTCTGTTTACCACTAGTTTACAATACGGACTGAATCTAGCCCTGACTCTTTGTCTGTGTCTGTTTACCACTAGTTTACAATACGGACTGAATCTAGCCCTGACTCTTTATGTCTGTTTACCACTAGTTTACAAAACGGACTGAATCTAGCCCTGACTCTTTATGTCTGTTTACCACTAGTTTACAATACGGACTGAATCTAGCCCTGACTCTTTGTGTCTGTTTACCACTAGTTTACAATACGGACTGAATCTAGCCCTGACTCTTTGTCTGTGTCTGTTTACCACTAGTTTACAGTACGGACTGAATCTAGCCCTGACTCTTTATGTCTGTTTACCACTAGTTTACAGTACGGACTGAATCTAGCCCTGACTCTTTATGTCTGTTTACCACTAGTTTACAGTACGGACTGAATCTAGCCCTGACTCTTTATGTCTTTTTACCACTAGTTTACAGTACGCACTGAATCTTGCCCTGACTCTTTATGTCTGTTTACAACTAGTTTACAGTATGGACTGAATCTAGCCCTGACTCTTTATGTCTGTTTACCACTAGTTTATAATACGGACTGAATCTAGCCCTGACTCTTTATGTCTGTTTACCACTAGTTTACAATACGGACTGAATCTAGCCCTGACTCTTTGTGTCTGTTTACCACTAGTTTATAGTACGGACTGAAACTAGCCCTGACTCTTTGTCTGTGTCTGTTTACCACTAGTTTACAATACGGACCTAATCTAGCCCTGACTCTTTATGTCTGTTTACCACTAGTTTACAGTACGGACTGAATCTAGCCCTGACTCTTTGTCTGTGTCTGTTTACCACTAGTTTATAGTACGGACTGAATCTAGCCCTGACTCTTTATGTCTGTTTACCACTAGTTTACAATACGGACTGAATCTAGCCCTGACTCTTTATGTCTGTTTACCACTAGTTTACAATACGGACTGAATCTAGCCCTGACTCTTTGTCTGTGTCTGTTTACCACTAGTTTACAATACGGACTGAATCTAGCCCTGACTCTTTATGTCTGTTTACCACTAGTTTACAGTACGGACTGAATCTAGCCCTGACTCTTTGTGTCTGTTTACCACTAGTTTACAATACGGACTGAATCTAGCCCTGACTCTTTATGTCTGTTTACCACTAGTTTACAGTACGGACTGAATCTAGCCCTGACTCTTTATCTCTGTTTACCACTAGTTTACAATACGGACTGAATCTAGCCCTGACTCTTTATGTCTGTTTACCACTAGTTTACAATACGGACCGAATCTAGCCCTGACTCTTTATGTCTGTTTACTACTAGTTTACAGTACGGACTGAATCTAGCCCTGACTCTTTGTCTGTGTCTGTTTACCACTAGTTTACAGTACGGACTTAATCTAGCCCTAACTCTTTGTCTGTGTCTGTTTACCACTAGTTTACAATACGAACTGAATCTAGCCCTGACTCTTTATGTCTGTTTACCACTAGTTTACAGTACGGACTGAATCTAGCCCTGACTCTTTATGTCTGTTTACCACTAGTTTACAGTATGGACTGAATCTAGCCCTGACTCTTTGTGTCTGTTTACCACTAGTTTACAATACGGACTGAATCTAGCCCTGACTCTTTATGTCTGTTTACCACTAGTTTACAATACGGACTGAATCTAGCCCTGACTCTTTATGTCTGTTTACCAATAGTTTACAGTACGGACTGAATCTAGCCCTGACTCTTTATGTCTGTTTACCACTAGTTTATAATACGGACTGAATCTAGCCCTGACTCTTTATGTCTGTTTACCACTAGTTTACAGTACGGACTGAATCTAGCCCTGACTCTTTATGTCTGTTTACCACTAGTTTACAGTACGGACTGAATCTAGCCCTGACTCTTTGTCTGTGTCTGTTTACCACTAGTTTACAATACGGACTGAATCTAGCCCTGACTCTTTATGTCTGTTTACCACTAGTTTACAATACGGACTGAATCTAGCCCTGACTCTTTGTCTGTCTCTGTTTACCACTAGTTTACAATACGGACTGAATCTAGCCCTAACTCTTTGTCTGTGTCTGTTTACCACTAGTTTACAGTACGGACTGAATCTAGCCCTGACTCTTTGTCTGTGTCTGTTTACCACTAGTTTACAATACGGACTGAATCTAGCCCTAACTCTTTGTCTGTGTCTGTTTACCACTAGTTTACAATACGGACTGAATCTAGCCCTGACTCTTTGTCTGTGTCTGTTTACCACTAGTTTACAATACGGACTGAATCTAGCCCTAACTCTTTGTCTGTGTCTGTTTACCACTAGTTTACAATACGGACTGAATCTAGCCCTAACTCTTTGTCTGTGTCTGTTTACCACTAGTTTACAATACGGACTGAATCTAGCCCTGACTCTTTATGTCTGTTTACCACTAGTTTACAGTATGGACTGAATCTAGCCCTGACTCTTTATGTCTGTTTACCACTAGTTTACAATACGGACTGAATCTAGCCCTAACTCTTTATGTCTGTTTACCACTAGTTTACAATACGGACTGAATCTAGCCCTGACTCTTTATGTCTGTTTACCACTAGTTTACAATACGGACTGAATCTAGCCCTAACTCTTTGTCTGTGTCTGCTTACCACAAGTTTTGCTCTCTATTTTGTATTTGTTCTCATCTCTCTCTCTCTACTCCACACTTCTCTCTCCATCCCCCCTTCACTGTGAGTAATGTGTCTCTGTAGCCAGGTGCTCACTGCATTTGGAAGGCTAATTTCTACCTCTGGATTAATTCATCAAAGCTTTGAGAGTTGTCAAGAAGACCCTTCTGAGATCATTGGCCGTCTCCGCCAGCTAGTGGGAGGAGGACGAGACTCGCATGACAATATACGCACACACTCCGCCATACATCCACACCTACACACTGCGTCAATCCTCCAGGATCTTCACACCTGCTCCATAGCAACAGTGTTGTGATGGCAGCTGACAACATAATAGGCTTTTCATCTAAAGAACTTCTGCCACTAATGCAGCCAAAACCTCTCAGATGTCTTAAACCCTGGTCTTTGTAACTCAGAAAGTCAAGCTTTCAAACACACCTCCATACAGACCTTTTCCTGTAACACACACTCAATCACATAGGCATTTTGCACACTAAACAGACGTTCATTCTCTCAAGCTATTCAGCCTCTTAGTATCAGGACTCAAGGTAAGACCCAGATGCAGACACGTCGAATTGGCAATGGTTTAATATTCCAACAGGGGCAGGCAATAGGCAGGTCAAGGCAGGCAGGGGTCAGTAAACCAGAGTTGGGGCAAAGGTACCGGACGGCAGGCAGGCTCAGGGTAGGCAGAGTGGTCAGGCAGGCGGGCTCAGAGTCAGGACAGGCAAGGGTCAAAACCAGGAGTGCGAGAAAAAGAGAGACTGGGAAAAGCAGGAGCTGGGAACAAAACACTGGTTGACTTGACAAACACGACGAACTGGCAACGGACAAACAGAGAACACAGGTATAAATACACAGGGGATAATGGTGAAGATGGGCGACACCTGGAGGGGGGTGGAGACAATCACAAGGACAGGTGAAACAGATCAGGGCGTGACACTTAATTCTGACCTGTGGCAATCCAACTGGGATTTTTCTGAGAAGAGCTTTTTCAAATTGGAAATAATGGTTTGAGGAAGTGCTATGGTTAATGTTAAGAAACATCAAAGAAGTTATATTAGCTCAAGTCTATTGCCATCAACATTATGTTTATTGTTTATTGGTATAATGATTGTAAGATTTACAAATACACAAATGACAAAACTGAACGATAATGACGGATGTAATGACCATAACAGTAAATGTAATTGACAGTCAGTTAATAACTGGAACGTCACAAAGGGACTCGAAGAGACACAAAATATGCCGTATGTAATCACCTCTCGATTGAAGCTACCCACGCACTGTAAATGAATCAGACTTTTTTTTCAATTTCCTCGCTCATTGCTTGGATGACCGTGTTAACATGTTGGCCCCTGTCTTCCCTCATCTTCCCTGTAGATGACGTCCTAATTGGGTTTTTCAAGAGGCTCCTGGCTGAGGCAAATCAAAAGGTCCTGATTCCTTTGTCTTCTCCTCGACCTGAGCCACCTGTGAGTATCTCTCGCTCTCTCTCTCTTCCTCCCTCTGCTTCTTTATATGTTTCTCTCTCCATCTCACTTTTTCTCCCTCTCTCGCTCCCTAAATCTCCACACACGCACACCCACACGCACACCCACACGCACGCACGCACGCACGCACGCACGCACGCACACACACACACACACACACACACACACACACACACACACACACACACACACACACACACAGAGAGACAGAGAAAGGAAGGCCTGTAGCATGGTGCTCTCATCCTGAATGCTAGTGTTTCACACTCATACACAGGAGCTCTACACACAACCTATGAACATCATTAGCCATCATTAGGCATCATTAAGCATCATTAGCCTTTAGCAAGGTGTGGTTGTAATATAACTATGCTGTCTCCTCTCCTAAACAGAAGCACTGGGGTGGTTGGTGTCTTTGTCAGTGCTGCGTTGCTGTAAGGTTAAATAGACGTTCACTCAGCGTTGTTGGTAGCTAGGGAAACAGCATGAGATGGTTAATGAGGAAGTGGCAGAGGCTACACAGGAAGTCACGTAATCCTCTTCCCCGCTTACTGCCCCCCTGCTACCACCACCAGTGCCCCTGTACCCCACTGTGTGCAATAATTACAGTCTCCAGTGTGCCGGTGAAATTTGCCTCCAATTTCCCTGTGGTGTGTGTTCAGTATGTGGGAGGAGAAGAAACCACACACATTCACACACACACACACACACACACACACACACACACACACACACACACACACACACACACACACACACACACACGCGCAGTACTTTTCCGTTCACTTTGTCTGTCCTGTGTCTGGCAATAGGCTCTAACGTTATGTTATCAAAGTAATTGTACTACGTAGTAACAATATCATTCTGAAATCTACATTTTATGCCATTACACTTTAGCCTTTTAAATAGTATCTTCTATCTGGAGAGCAATTTACCAATAACAGGAGATTTAAAACCCTGATCCATTGTCCTCCTTTAATAAAATGTCATCCTGGGAACCTCTCAAACCCACACACAAATCATCTACTCTAAAGTGAATTGAGTTCCAGAATCAGTGAGATGGATTTTGTACTGTAAAGAACCTTTGCGTAGCCATTACTGTAAAAATAATTGATTGCGTCAACCTGCCCTTTCACATGTCCGATCCATATTCCTAAGTGCCCGTGGAGCGACGGGTTTTAACCTGAAAGGAAAGAGTGTAAGGATTTTGTCTGCCTGATAATGAACAGCACAGTGGTGTTTGTGGTTAGTCATGCTGCGCTGCTTTTTCGCTGAGCAACACAAAGACGCAAATGTCATGTTGTAATACTTCATTGAAACACATATACACACACACACACACACACACACACACACACTCGACAACGCACCCTGGAGCCCCTAGTCTTGCGTGTGTGTGTGTGTGTGTGTGTGTGTGTGTGTGTGTGTGTGTGTGTGTGTGTGTGTGTGTGTGTGTGTGTGTGTGTGTGTGTGTGTGTGTGTGTGTGTGTGTGTGTGTGTGTGTGTGTGTGTGTGTGTGTGTGTGTGTGTGTGTGTGTGTGGTTTGTATTCTTGTACAGTGTGTTCTCGTGTTCATGCTTTTTTATCACAAGTACAATTCCTTCAGGTGAGTTGAGAGGCGATAAAGTGAAAAGTGCATCGCCTCTGATGATGTGGTGCAAAACCCCATTAAATTAATCCATTCCATAACCTCCAGCTGTCTGTCTCTCTCTCTCTTTCCATTTTTTGTTTCTCTTCTCTCTCCCAAGCACCCACTTTACTTTTTTTCTCTCTCTCTCTCTCTCTCTCTCTCTCTCTCTCTCTCTCTCTCTCTCTCTCTCTCTCTCTCTCTCTCTCTCTCTCTCTCTCTCTCTCTCTCTCTCTCTCTCTCCTCTCTCTCTCTCTCTCTCTCTCTCCTCTCTCTCTCTCTCTCTCTCTCTCTCTCACCCTCTCTTTCTTGCTCTCTCTCTCACTCTCTCTTCTCTTTCTCTCTCTCCCCTCTCTTTCTCTCTCCCTTCTCTCTCTCTCTTTCTCACCTCAGACACCATAGAAATCCCATGGCGACCCTCAGAGCAACATAGATTGGATCAGACTCTGTGTGAGCTGTAAGCTCCTCATCCAGGCAGAGAGAATGCATTTCTCCCCTGACAGAGGCACTCTCTTCTCTCTATCTCTCCTTTTGGGAAAGATTACCACACGCCGTCAGAGAAACGAGGGCCAATCTGACTTCAGCATTTGTTTGCCTCAGTTGGAGCTTTTTTTAAAGGAACGTTCATAGAGGTTAGGATGACAACGCTCCCACACCCTGCACAATCCATTCTGTCCGCCAGTGTCTCTGTATGACAGGGGGTTTAATTCATTCTTATGTACTTAGGAATATTTTACACCCTAGTGTACCTGAACTCAGTGTTCTCTCTCGCTGTGATTCGTCTTACAGGAAACGGGTACATTGTCACTGGTTTTTACTCAGTGTGGTATTATTCATAACCCCTAGGATGCATTGTGTAAGCAGGGTTTATTAAGACAGTGATTGTGTATCGTAAATCACTGATACGCCTGCAGTTTAAGGGAACATAATTATCAATCTATCACCCATTTAATGATGCAGAACCATAACATACGGTAAATCAAAGTATCAAACTTATTTTTCTCCCCTTTTTCTAAATGTTCTCTCTCATTGTCTCTCTCTGTTTTATCTCTCTCTGCAGGTGTGGATTGTAGTCTAAACGGTCTTTTCCAGGGCCTGTGCTTCTCTTTTCTATTCCCTCTCCCTGGCTGAGCTTGTCTTTCATTACGTGGACCTGACACTGTCTGGAGGAGCCCATGTCTGTTTGTCACCATCTAATAGGGCCTAGCAATCTACAAAGTGCACATACACCTCCGAGTCTGTGTCTGTACCTGGCAGTGGAGGAAGAGACCAATAACGCTGTCTTACTTGCTTCAGTCTGGGGTACAATTTCACTTGGTGTCTACGTCAATGCAGGGGATTGAATCAGACACCTATGGACAAATTCTGCCTATGACTTACTGGACAGAAATTGACCAAAGCTCACTAGGGTCCAGGATACTAGGTTGCTACCGCTAGCCCCTATCACTTACATTAGGAGCTAATCGTCAGGTATGGGTAAATCATGGTTAATTGTTTCCCTGGTCTGCCGCTCCTGCTACATTCAGTTGTAACGGTACTCGTCCTCGTCTGATGACGAGTATGAAAGATCAAACCAATGTGCAGCGTGGTAAGTGTCCATTTTAATGAAATGCAACTGAGCACTGAATGACAAAACAAAAAGAGAAATGAACGAGACTGAAACAGTTCTGTATGGTAAAACACAGACACAGAAAACAACTACCCACAACCCATAGTGGGAAAACAGGCTACCTAAGTATGATTCTCAATCAGAGACAACGATCGACAGCTGCCTCTGATTGAGAACCATACCAGGCCAAATACAGAAATACAAAAACATAGAAAAACAACATAGAATGCCCACCCCAACTCACGCCCTGACCAAACCAAAACAAGGACATAAAAAAGGAACTAAGGTCCGAACGTGACAGTACCCCCCCCCCCCCCCCCCCCCCCCCCCTAAAGTGCGGACTCCGGCTGCAAAACCTGAACCTATAGGGGAGGGTCTGGGTGGGCATTTCACCGCGGTGGCGGCTCTGGTGCGGGACGTAGACCCCACTCCACCATAGTCTTGGCCCACTTAGGTGGCGCCTTTGGAGCGGCGACTCTCGCCGCCGACCTCGGACTGGGGACCCTTGCAGCGGGCCCCGAATAGACAGGCGACTCCGGCAGCGCCGGAGTGAAGGGCGACTCCGGCAGCGCCGGAGTGACGGGCGGCTCCGACAGCTTCTGACTGACGGGCGGCTCCGGCAGCTCCTGACTGACGGACGGTTCTGGCAGCTCAGGACAGATGGGCGGCTCTGGCAGCTCAGGACAGACGGGCGGCTCTGGCAGCTCCTGACTGACGGACGGCTCTGGCAGCTCAGGACAGACGGGCGGCTCTGGCAGCTCAGGACAGACGGGCGGCTCTGGCAGCTCAGGACAGACGGGAGAACCTGGAAGGAGGAGACGGAGAGACAGCCTGGTGCGTGGGGCTGCCACAGGACCCACCAGGCTGGGGAGACCTACAGGAGGCCTGGTGTGTGAAAGATGCACCGGATGGACCGGGCTGTGGGGGAGCACTGGAGCTCTGGTGCGCAGCCTTTGCACCACTCCTCCAGGCTGGATGACCACTTTAGCCCAGACCATCCAGAGTGCAGGCACATGTTGAACCGAGCTGTGGGGGAGCACTGGAGATCTGGTGCATACCACTCGCACCTCTCCCTTAGGCTCAATGCCCACATTCGCCCGGCACGGGCGGAGCGCAGGCATAGGTTGCACTGCACCCTCCCAGCGCCCCGGAGACACAGCACGCAGAGCCGGCGCAGGATACCCTGGCGTACCGGAGACCAAACACGCTGGGCCGGCACAATACGCCCTGGCTAGAAGCCCACTCTCGCATGGCACTTGCGGGGGGCTGGCCTATAGCCCACCGGGCTATGAGCGCATACTGGCGATACCATGCGCTTGACCGCATAACACGGTGCATGTACCAGTACTGCGCTTCTTCCGGTAAGCACGGGGAGTTGGCTCAGGTCTATCGCCTGACTCTGCCAATCTCCCCGTGTGACACCCCCAGAAAATTGGGGGCTGCCTGTTGCACTGCCTTATCTCATACGCCGCCGCTCAGCTTTGGCTGAGTTCTTCCTTGGGACGGCGATATTCCCCAGCCTGTGCCCAGGGTCCCTTACTGTCTAGTATCTCCTCCCAAGTCCAGGAGTCCAGAACCCTCTTCTCCTGGTTACCACGCTGCTTGGTCCTTTTTTGGTGGGTAGTTCTATAAGGTGACGAAAAAACACTAAACAGAAAATAATCACCCACAACCCATAGTGGGAAAACAGGCTACCTAAGTATGATTCTCAATCAGAGACAACGATCGATAGCTGCCTCTGATTGAGAACCATACCAGGCCAAACACAGAAATACAAACATAGAATAACAACATAGAATGCCCACCCCAACTCACGCCCTGGCCAAACCAAAACAAAGACATAAAAAAGGAACTAAGGTCAGAACGTGACATCAGTAGTGTTGCCTGGGTGAATTTTCTCTAACACCCATCCCACCACCACCTCTGCAGATACTGCGAACGGCTGTTCTGCTGCTCAGAAATGGAAAGTGAGATATTGAGAGACGGGGGAGGATTGTGTTGAGAGAAGGAAAAAAGAAAGAACGAGAGATTGTTCAACCTTCCCAAGTTCTCCCATGTCGCCCCGCTCCTCCGCACACTCTACTAGCTTCCAGTAGAAGCTTGCATCCACCACAAAACCATGGTGCTTACCTACGGAGCAGCAAGAGGAACTTCCCCCTCCCTAACCTCAAACCCTACAACCTCAACCCGAGCACTCCGTTCTGCCACCTCTGGTCTCTTGGCCGTAATTTCGTAATTGACTGGGTTGAGCTCCCACTCAGCCCAGTCAAAGCTCTTCTCTGTCCTGGCACCCCAATGGTGGAACCAGCTTCCCACTGAAGCTAGGATAGCAGAGTCCCTGCCCATCTTCCAAACACATCTGAAACCCTACCTCTTCAAAGAGTATCTTCAATGAGACATCTCAGGTTTATTCTTTATTGAGGACAACATTACTATGACTGTGATATGTGCTTGTCCTACCTGGCTATCTAAAGATAATGCACCAACTGTAAGTCACTCTGGATAAGAGCATCTGCTAAATAACTAACATGTCAAAATATTAAATGAGATGGAAGGGAAAATAAAGTCGCAGCAGAAGAGAGAGATGGATGGAGAAAGAGGATGTCAAAGGATGGAAGAGGGAAAGAAAAAGGGTTGAGAGAGATGAAGAGAATAAAGGAAAATAATAAATAGCCTGGTTTAAACCTTCTCATTTCTGTGTGCCTGTCTGTCAGCATTCTCCAGATCGTCACAATGCCAGGCCTACCCTGCCTGCACCCAGCACAAAGCAGAAATATTTTATGAATCTATCGCTGCCTTAATTTGACCCCCCCCCCATCTTTAACCCGTACAGGAAATGAAAGATGTAGAGAATCAGAGGGAGGGGAGGACAAAAGGAGTCTGCAGAGGAGGTTTGAACAGGGAGTGGGAGTTGAGAAACCTGCTTCTGTGTGAGGATGATGAAAGGTTAAAAAGTCTGATAGATCTTTCTAATTTAAATGCACCCGTGTGTGTGTGTGTGTGTGTGTGTGTGTGTGTGTGTGTGTGTGTGTGTGTGTGTGTGTGTGTGTGTGTGTGTGTGTGTGTGTGTGTGTGTGTGTGTGTGTGTGTGTGTGTGTGTGTGTGTGTGTGTGTGTGTGTGTGTGTGTGTCCATGTGTGTGGGTGGGTGTGTGTGTTAGTGTATTGTTCACTTGCTACTAACAAGATGCTTCTTTGAAAGGCACAGAGCATTCCTTCGCTGTGCGTGTCTTTTTGAGGGGAGAAGCGCAGGGAAATGTCAGCCATTACAAAGATACAACCCAGTCATGAGAACGACGCCTAGCGCCGAGAAAAACAACACTCATCCCATAAACAATACACAAGAGCGAAATGGAAAGAGAGAGAGAGAGTTTGCAAAGAGAGAACATAAAAAGATAGTTGTATAGATTGAGAGAGCGAGATGGCGAGAGAAGCGTGGAAGAAAGGAAAAGAACGGGGAACGGATGATAGCAGTTTTTCTCCGCTTTACCAGTGACTCAGCCTGCCAGTCCTCTGTCACAAAGCCTTTACTTCTCTATCTCTCCCCCCTCTCTTTCTTATTCTCTCTCTCTCTCTCTTTCTCTCCCTTTTCTATCTCGCTCTCGTTCTCTCTCTCTCTCCATCTTTTAGGGTGATTGTTTAATCATTCTTTTCTGACGGCGTGAAAGCACTCCCGTCTCCTGCTCCGTAGAGCTGCTGCATTGTGAAACACATCATTAGGTGCATAGGAACAGGCTCCCGGAGCTCTCCTTTTAATTCACTCCAATTCCATTCAAGACGCTGTGTTGGCATGAATAGTGAATAGTGAAGAATGCCAAACCATTTTTTTTTTGGTGTGTTTAAGTACATTTAGTGGTACCATTACAACATAAAAGACTTGTAATGTTACTGGTAATACATGTTCCTCTGTGGAATCTCTCTCACTCAGCTGTTGTTTTGTCTATCCTCTATGTTTGCGGCCAAGGTCAATTTCTCAGGAGGCTAAAAATCTCCGAACAATCCTCTTTGCTGCTTTGATAGTGGTCTGGGGAAATATCTAAACTAAGGACCTTTGAGGGTTGTAATGACGATCTTAATGCTACCAAGGTTCCAAGAAATGAGACCCTTGGCAGTTACACTCACTGATTTCCAATTGTAACTAAGTGTTGCTCACAAGGAGCGAAGCTCAGCCTGGAATGGATGGATGTCACCCTTCTCACTCTCCGTACTCTCTGTCTCTCTCCCTCCTTCCCCTCCCCTCTTCTCCTCCCTAGATGTCAGCCCTGATTGCTCCAATGTGACAAGAACAGATTTTACCATCCCAGGTTTGAAGAGAAGACATCAGTCAAAGTGAACCCTCTCCCTCCTTCTCTCTCCCTCCTTCCCTCCCCATATCTCCCTCTATCTCTAGATTCTTCTCATCTATTATCTGCCTGTCTGGAAAAGGGACATGTTTTTCCCTGTTCTCTCTCACTCTCCTCCATGATCTACCACTCCCGGACACCAGCACAACCGGGGTTTGTCTCTCTCTTTTCTCATTCAACCTTTTCTTAATTGCAAGGAGAACGTTTCCAGTGACTACATGGACTGTGAAAGACAGAGAAAGGGAGGGGAGGGGGGGGGGGGTAAAAGAAAGAGAAGGAGAAGGATAGAAGGAGAATTCCAGGGGAGATTTTGATTGGCCCACTCCACTCCAGGTATTAATCTGCTGGAGTTGAAATTACCAGCAGCTGTGTCACAGCCAGACCCATACAGAGAGGGAGCACACACACACACACACACACACACACACACACACACACACACACACACACACACACACACACACACACACACACACACACACACACACACACACACACACACACACACACACACACACACACACACACACACACTCTCGCACACAAAAAAAAGATAAAGAGAGAGAGAGAACACACACGGATGAAGACACATAGAAATACACATACTGTAGACAAACACCAACTTGAATAACAAAATGTCTTCCTTTTATGCACAGTAGGTGTGTGTAATTCTCAACTCTCTATCAGGAGCAGCAGAGGGGTTTAGTGGTTCAATGTAGATTAAAGAACATTATACCGAGATTTAGAACGGGAAAAACGCCCACGTTATGGTTAGATATGTATATTGTCTCTACATTCAATGAACAACAAAGATTGTCAAAAATCACCCATCGATTCACAGCCAGTCACTTACCATACAGTCTCTCCCTTTCTCTTCCCATCTCTCTCCTTCTCACTCTCTCTCTTTCCATCCATCCCTCCCTCCTGCTCTCTCTCTCCCCCTCCATCTCTGTGAGTAGATGTCATGGCTTCTAGCTATAGCCTGAGGCCACATGCTGTTTCTGATTACTACACTCCTGGACTAACAGAACATTAAAGTGGCCCTCCTCAGGGATTGTATGTGTGTGTGTTTGTGTGTGTGTGTGTAATTGTGTGTTTGAAAGCAGGCTTAAAGTATGCACAGATCACTGGTGACTGACTGTCTGGAGAGCATCTCATGTTCGTGTGTGTGTGTGTGTGTGTGTGTGTGTGTGTGTGTGTGTGTGTGTGTGTGTGTGTGTGTGTGTGTGTGTGTGTGTGTGTGTGTGTGTGTGTGTGTTTTGTCATAGCGATATTACAACAGTCACAAAATAACGTCCATATGATGTAACCTCAATGTTGTTGTAGTGTTTCCTTGACCCATGCAGGGTTCCAAATACAGTTGAGGTCGCACACAAAAATGACTTGTGTCCTGCACAAAGTAGATGTCCTAAACGACTTGCCAAAACTATAGTTTAACAAGGAATTTGTGGAGTGGTTGAAAAACGAGTTTTAATGACTCCAACCTAAGTGTATGTAAACTTCCCACTTCAACTGTATAGCACCCAATAAACACAAATAATGTCTCTCTCTCTCTCGCTCTCTCTCATTCGCGCTCTCTCCCTCTCTTTCTATCCCTCTCCCTCTCTCCCTCTCTCCCTCTCTCCCTCTCTTTCTTTCTATCTCTCTCGCTCTCTCCCTCTCTCCCGATCTCCCGCTCTCCCTCTCTCCCTCTCTCCCTCTCTCCCTTTTTTTCTTTCTATCTCTCTCGCTCTCTCCCTCTCTCCCTCTCTCCCGCTCTCCCTCTCTCCCTCCCTCCTGGGTAAGGAGTTGAACAGAAGCTGGACTCACAAAGCCATGACCCCAAATATTGTAGATCAACACTGGGACATTAGTATTACAATAACAAAGATGAGAATTATAAACGGATATTGACACAGCAGTTGATATTGACCCCTTCCTAGGCCTTTTGAGTTGACCTTATCACTGCAACACCGGCAGTCATGAGTCATCACCGGCAGTCATGAGTCATAGTTCCAAGATGGCGTAGCAGTGTAGACGTGTTTGTTTAGTCCTCTCGTGTACGTTTGTATTTTTCGTATTTCTTGTATATATATATTTTTTTAAATAATCGATCTCTTTTCGATTTTTAATTCGATTATACCTTCCGGTAACCTACCTCACCCAATGTGAAACGGAATCGCTATTATTTTTTAACTTTGGAACACATTCAAGAACCCCCAGTAGCTAACCAGCTAATCAGCTACAAGCTATTTAGCTACAAGCTATTTTGTTTTAGCTACAAGCTATTTTGTTTTAACTCAGGATCTGTGTGTAGTTAATCCGACCCTCTCGGCCTAGTCGTCGCCATTTTTACCTGCTGTTGCTGTGTTAGCTGACTAGCTGCTGTTACCTCACCTGTTGTTTTAGCTAGCTCTCCCAATCAAGACCTGCAATCACTTTATGCCTTACTGCATGTCTCTCTCAAATATCAATATGCCTTGTATACTGTTGTTCAGGCTAGTTATCATTGTTTTGGTTTGCAATGGACCCCGTAGTTCCACTCTCCGTACCTCTGATACCTCCTTTGTCCCACCTCCCACACATGCGGTGACCTCACCCATTGAGACCAGTATGTCCAGAGATACAACCTCTCTTATCATCACCCAGTGCCTGGGCTTGCCTCCGCTGTACCGTGCCCCACCATACCCCTGTCTGCACATTATGCCCAGAATCTATTCTACCACGCCCATAAATCTGCTCCTTTTATTCCTTGTCCCCAACGCTCTAGGCGACCAGTTTTAATAGCCTTTAGCCGCACCCTCATCCTACTACTCCTCTGTTCCTCGGGTGATGTGGAGGTAAACCCAGGCCCTGCATGTCCCCAGGCACCCTCATTTGTTGACTTCTGTGATCGAAAAAGCCTTGGCCTCATGCATGTCAACATCAGAAGCCTCCTCCCTAAGTTTGTCTTACTCACCGCTTTAGCACACTCTGCCAACCCTGATGTCCTTGCCGTGTCTGAATCCTGGCTTAGGAAGGCCACCAAAAATTCTGAGATTTCCATACCCAACTATAACACTTTCCGTCAAGATAGAACTGCCAAAGGGGGAGGAGTTGCAATCTACTGTAGAGATAGCCTGCAAAGTTCTGTCATACTTTCCAGGTCTATGCCCAAACAGTTCGAACTTCTAATTTTAAAAATTAATCTCTCCAGAAATAAGTCTCTCACTGTTGCCGCCTGCTACCGACCCCCCTCAGCTCCCAGCTGTGCCCTGGACACCATCTGTGAATTGATCGCTCCCCATCTAGCTTCAGAGTTTGTTCTGTTAGGTGACCTAAACTGGGATATGCTTAACACCCCGGCAGTCCTACAATCTAAGCTTGATGCCCTCAATCTCACACAAATCATCAGGGAACCCACCAGGTACAACCCTAAATCCGTAAACATGGGCACCCTAATAGACATTATCCTGACCAACTTGCCCTCCAAATACACCTCTGCTGTCTTCAATCAAGATCTCAGCGATCACTGCCTCATTGCCTGTATCCGCTACGGGTCCGCGGTCAAACGACCACCCCTCATCACTGTCAAACGCTCCCTAAAACACTTCTGCGAGCAGGCCTTTCTAATCGACCTGGCCCATGTACCCTGGATGGATATTGACCTCATCCCGTCAGTTGAGGATGCCTGGTCATTCTTTAAAAGTTACTTCCTCACCATATTAGACAAGCATGCTCCGTTCAAAAAATGCAGAACTAAGAACAGATATAGCCCTTGGTTCACTCCAGACCTGACTGCCCTCGACCAGCACAAAAAACATCCTGTGGCGAACTGCAATAGCATCGAAGAGCCCCCGCGATATGCAACTGTTCATGTTCTGTGAAGTCAGGAACCAATACACGCAGTCAGTCAGGAAAGCAAAGGCCAGCTTTTTCAAGCAGAAATTTGCATCCTGTAGCTCTAACTCCAAAAAGTTCTGGGATACTGTAAAGTCCATAGAGAACAAGAGCACCTCCTCCCAGCTGCCCACTGCACTGAGGCTAGGTAACACGGTCACCACCGATAAATCCGTGATAATCGAAAACTTCAACAAGCATTTCTCAATGGCTGGCCATGCCTTCCTCCTGGCGACTCCAACCTTGGCCAACAGACCCCCCCCCCCCCCCAACCCCCCCCCCCCCCCCCCCCCCGCTGCTACTCGCCCAAGCCTCCCCAGCTTCTCCTTTACCCATATCCAGATAGCAGATGTTCTGAAAGAGCTGGAAAACCTGGACCCATACAAATCAGCTTTGGGCTTGACAATCTGGACCCCCTATTTCTGAAACTGTCCGCCGCCATTGTCGCACCCCCTATTACTAGCCTGTTCAACCTCTCCTTCGTATCATCTGAGATCCCCAAGGATTGGAAAGCTGCCGCTGTCATCCCCCTTCAAAGGGGGAGACACCCTGGACCCAAACTGTTACAGACCTATATCCATCCTGCCCTGCCTATCTAAGGTCTTCGAAAGCCAAGTCAACAAACAGATCACTGACCATCTCGAATCCCACCGTACCTTCTCCGCTGTGCAATCCGGTTTCCGAGCCGGTCATGGGTGCACCTCAGCCACGCTCAAGGTACTAAACGATATCATAACCACCATCGATAAAAGACATTACTGTGCAGCCGTCTTCATCGACCTGGCCAAGGCTTTCGACTCTGTCAATCACCATATTCTTATCGGCAGACTCAGTAGCCTCGGTTTTTCTAATGACTGCCTTGCCTGGTTCACCTACTACTTTGCAGACAGAGTTCAGTGTGTCAAATCGGAGAGCATGTTGTCCGGTCCTCTGGCAGTCTCTATGGGGGTACCACAGGGTTCAATTCTCGGGCCGACTCTTTTCTCTGTATATATCAATGATGTTGCTCTTGCTGCGGGCGATTCCCTGATCCACCTCTACGCAGACGACACCATTCTGTATACTTCTGGCCCTTCCTTGGACACTGTGCTATCTAACCTCCAAACGAGCTTCAATGCCATACAACACTCCTTCCGTGGCCTCCAACTGCTCTTAAACGCTAGTAAAACCAAATGCATGCTTTTCAACCGTTCGCTGCCTGCACCCGCACTCCCGACTAGCATCACCACCCTGGACGGTTCCGACCTAGAATATGTGGACATCTATAAGTACCTAGGTGTCTGGCTAGACTGCAAACTCTCCTTCCAGACTCATATCAAACATCTCCAATCCAAAATCAAATCTAGAGTCGGCTTTCTATTTCGCAACAAAGCCTCCTTCACTCACGCCGCCAAACTTACCCTAGTAAAACTGACTATCCTACCGATCCTCGACTTCGGCGATGTCATCTACAAAATAGCTTCCAATACTCTACTCAGCAAACTGGATGCAGTTTATCACAGTGCCATCTGTTTTGTTATTAAAGCACCTTATACGACCCACCACTGCGACCTGTATGCCCTAGTCGGCTGGCCCTCGCTACATGTTCGTCGTCAGACCCTCTGGCTCCAGGTCATCTACAAGGCTATGCTAGGTAAAGTGCCGCCTTATCTCAGTTCACTGGTCACGATGGCTACACCCACCCGTAGCACGCGCTCCAGCAGGTGTATCTCACTGATCATCCCTAAAGCCAAAACCTCATTTGGACGCCTTTCCTTCCAGTTCTCTGCTGCCTGCGACTGGAACGAATTGCAAAAATCTCTGAAGTTGGAGACTTTTATCTCCCTCAACAACTTTAAACATCTGCTATCCGAGCAGCTAACCGATCGCTGCAGCTGTAAATAGTCCATCGGTATATAGCCCACCCAATTTACCTACCTCACCCCCCATACTGCTTTTATTTATTTACTTTTCTGCTCTTTTGCACACCAGTATCTCTACTTGCACATGATCATCTGATGATTTATCACTCCAGTGTTAATCTGCTAAATTGTAATTATTCGATGTATTGCCTACCTCCTCATGCCTTTTGCACACATTGTATATAGATTCTCTTTTTTTCTACCATGTTATTGACTTGTTTATTGTTTACTCCATGTGTAACTCTGTGTTGTTGTCTGTTCACACTGCTATGCTTTATCTTGGCCAGGTCGCAGTTGCAAATGAGAACTTGTTCTCAACTAGCCTACCTGGTTAAATAAAGGTGAAATAAAAAATCAAAGAAATGGCCGCAGTAAAATTCCATCTGACCGTTGTGTCACGGTAATCTCCTCTTCTGCACTCAGGACATGAGTAGGTAGAACCCTAATGACCATCAGGTTCTAACGGCCGGGTACTCACGGCTCTATTGTCCCTCTAACCACTCTGACATCAATGCAAATGGGATCGAAAATCACACCAAACACATCAAAACAGTATCATGCTTCTAAAACTCACGTCACTTTGATGATCAATTTGAAGAGATTAGTTCCAAAGCAGGTTGAAACTGAGTGTAAAACAATGTGGTTGTGGATGTTGTTTCAGAACCCAACACAACGACTCGGACAACGGTTTCTAAGGTGATGATTCATTCAAAACCCCCATCCACATATTAGAGCTGATGCATAGGCTAATTATGCCAAGCACAAAAAAATGATGATTGTGCCTTTATACAATACATAGACTACTGCATATTACACATGGCAGAAACACATCAAACAAAACTGATTTAAGATGTCTTTGGTACATAATTGGTAAAGATACTCCAAAATTAAACACATTTGAGTAGTCACTTTTGAGTGTGGACTGTATTATTATGCATACTGTATGGACTGGGTTAGCTTATGCTACGCTCCAACATGTCTATCCATGAGTCTGGGAGAGAACGTATAGCCAGCCTAGGCCATGCCGTTGGTTCATTGATTGTGCAGGGTGGCTTACAGTTCTAGTGAATTTGTATGTGATTTTTAGCCATAGTAGTAAGGAAAGTTTTATATTTTCATCATTAATAGGCTGACACGTTTCCTTTAGCTACAGAATATCTCACGACCGTGCGTTTCCATCTCCTCGGCACTCTCCTTTATTCCTATCTCAAGCGCACAGGGCTGGCAACAGTTTATTGAAATGTGTTTTCGTTGGGAAAACATGTGAGTATCGATGTTCCCAAACAGATTTAATTTTGTTTTTCCAAATGAAGCAATGGGTAAGTGAAGGAACAGGGTTGGAGAGCCCATGGCATACCGAGTTTGGGAGGAATGTCACCAGTTGGGCAGCCAGAGCTCCTCAAACAGTGGTTGGTGTGTGGAGTGAAATAAATGTTTTATATTGATTTCTCAGCTTCTCATATAAAACCGGAGTAGCCTGTCCGGCATCCGGCATCATAAAAACAACAGACCAGCGGGAACCACGCAGCCTCCATTCACGATTCCAGTGCATACGGATGAACTACTATTTTGTATAGTTTTTCCCCTTCCCCTGCCCATTTGATAATGGGCCATTCTAAATCGAAACGAATTTGACATATTAGTAAAGACTAGATTCCATTGAGAATAGTCTAATGGGTGAAAATAGGATCACTTGATGAGAGAACAGCTTTGTAGCCTGAGGCAAGGAGTGCAGGTTTTTTCCCAGACATTATCAACTCCTCAATAGCCTAAAGTCACATCATGCGGTCCATATGTTTTTCATTTCTAAGAGTTGCCAAGTAAGTTGCCAAGTAACTCTAAATCTAGTGTATAGAACCTGTTTCAAATTATCACTTTTACGCTCAACATAGCCACTTAATATGTGAACAATGGGAAAAATATTCTTTCGATTTTATTCAGCTAAGTTCATTTATATTCTTCTTACTATAAAATCATATAATATAAAATAATGGCAAGCGACTTATGAACATATCTTGTCTGCTAAATGAACTAGTCTGCTAAATGAACTAGCCTACTGCCTATGTCATGGTGCATAGCCAGATAACCAACTCATATTCTGTTGTCTAAAATACATTCTATTCATATCATCATGTTCTTTAGACCTGACTCAAATAAACAATGGATTTATTGTGACGTGTATATTAAATGAATTTATTCGCACATCAGCGGCTTGAATGCAGCGTGTACGCATGGAGTCCTGGAGATGCTAAACTTCTTTATGTTAGTTACCTTGAGACCGGTACTTTTGCATGACAATAACCAACTGGCAAAATGTTATGACCGCCACAGCCCTACCCCTTCCTAAGCCTTAATTAACAGTTGATAGTAGGAGACTACCCCTTATAAGAAACAAACACCTACCTCACCGTGTTACCCCTCAGCTATATTTACTTTCATATCCTCATTGTTAACTCAAATGGAGACCAATAACCTTTTTCATGTTTCTGAACCAAACTGAGCCCAGCAAGCCAATCTGTACTGGTATGTCACGCCTCCACCATAGTAGCTGGAACCGTGCTGAAAAAGGACTATGTGAAACGAAGTCTGGGACCCAGCACAGTTGGCCCGATAGTGTGGATCAGGTAGAAGAGAATGTACAGTAATGTATCTCTAATTGAGCCTCCGCAGTGAGTGGTAAGGAAGACTAGCAGAGAAACACCAGCTAGGCTGTGGTGTATTATTGTCACGTTGTTGCAGTCATGTGCGCATGTTGCTAGAAAGGCCAGGCGGGAGAAGAATGAAGTGTGAAGTTGTTACACACATACTTCCCTTTTTTTCCTCCTTTTTTTTCCTCAGGTGTAAAAATACACACACACACACACACGTAGGTGTATAGTCACACATGTTTGCAGTGTGTTTATTATCTCACGGTGCTGTAGTCATGCTGTGAGAGTGTGTTTCTGGGGAAGAGTGTGAACGTTGCACCTGTCTGCTCCTGATTGTCGGGGATGTTTTTAGTTGAAGATGCAGATCTCCTGCGTCTCCCTGGCTCCCCGCTCGTGCGCACACACACACACACACACACACACGCCCACAAACCAGAGAGCAGACACCCATAATCAAAAACACTAAACTGTCTGAGATGGCAGATGAATTCATGCTAATTGCGTATGCTAATTTAGTTTCGAGAATTCCAGCGACTGTAGTGGTTTTTCTCTGTCTTTAGAGGTTTCTGTCTCCCAAAATGCTAATTGGAAAAGATTACCAATTGAAATGCTTGCAATCTGTTTCTTGGAATAATTTCTGTACATTTTAATATTTATCAGATTAGTTGATGCCCTCTAAAAAAATAATAAACATTTTTTTTAACATTTAGCTAAATTGTTCCTCTTTGACTTTGCATGATGAGTGGAATGTGGGGTTTTGAAGACATTAGGAGTACAAATATTTCTACAAACACACACACGGGAGGTTATGTCATCAGCGGAGAACACTTGGTCATTTTGCCCATTCTGCACCAAATGTACGTCTCGGAGGGTTGTGGGACACTTTCCCTTTGTGGAATGTGTCATCAGTTAAACGAGGGGTCATACTGTAACTCCAAATCCTAGTTTGACCTTTAACTCTGTGTCTGATATCCCTTTGCGAAACTCTGGTATTGACACTGGGGTTATTGGTTCAGCTAATTGCTATTTACATAGAGATATGAATATCCCAGTCATCTGCCTTCATGACATTTCAATCTCTCCTTTTTCTCTGTCCTTCTCTCTCTCGATCGTTCTTTTCCTTCAGGGGAACGGAATTATACAGAGTTGCACTTGTGATGAAGTATTCATGGTTAAAGTATCGCTGCATGGGCAGCTCTTGGGAGGAGGAGAAAGGAAGAGAAGAGCAAACATTAATATGAGCCTGATAACTTCTCCATTTTCTCCACCTCCTCATTTTTTCACCCTCTTTCTCCTACGCTCCTCTCTCTCCCCCCTGTCCTCTTCTCTTCCTCTCCTCGTGTCTCAATCTAACACCATGTCTCTGTCTTGCAGGCAGCTGTGTGTGCGTGCATGTGTGTGTCCATGCGTGTGTTCCCGTCTGAGACAGTATGTTCCAGTGTGAAATGTCAGTCTCATTCTGCTGTTATTACTTGAGGGACAGACGTCAGTCCTTTGCTCTGCAATCTCAGTGTTCCCTTACCTACTCTCCGTACTGAACAGTTCCTTCACTGTGTACACTCGCTCCACGGGGACCGACCCTTTCATGTTATTAAGGCAAAGAAAATACCTACTCTGCTTCTTTATAATTGCAGTACAATTGGGTATTTCTAATTGTTTTGGGTCCGTTTAACTATCTTTACACAAGGCAGAGCAGGTCATGTCATAGTGTGACAAATGACTTTGTGAAAAGAACCTTTGATCGATTGACTGATCGATTGATTGATTGTGATGGATTGTCCTGCGTGACTGTGGGTCTGTGTAATGATCCCCTTCACACTTCTAGGGCTGTTGACCACTTCATTTCTTCAAAGACCTTATTTCTTCAAAATACAACACTGACTCAAACATCAGCTGTGAAAGTAATTGTTGTACTCTGCATGTGTGCATGCCGGTATGTGTTTGAGTCCATACTAAAACAGACTTAGTTAACCATAAGTCCTAAAAATAAGCTGTTTTCAATTGTGGAAATGCAACCCTGCTTTCTCCTTTAGGTGGCCACCCCAAAGTCTCCTCCACACTTGATACTTATGGTGTTGATTCTGGTGTTTTGGAATGGGTTGCTAGTATTAAACTGGTTCTGAACATCTCTAAAACTAAGAGCATTGTATTTGGTACAAATCCTTCCCTAAGTTCTTGACCTCAGCTGAATCTGGTAATGAACCATGTGGCTGTTGAACAAGTTGTGAACACTAAATTACTTGGTGTTACCTTAGATTGTAAACATTCCTGGTCAAAACATATAGATTAAATGGTTGTAAAAATGGGGAGAGGTCTGTCTGTGATAAAGAGATGCTCTGCTTCCTTTTTGACACCACACTCCACAAAGCAAGTCCTACAGGCTGTAGTTTAATCTTATCTTGATTATTGCCCAGTCATATGGTATATGCTGCCTTGCTCTTCACTGTAGTCAGAGGGCTAATATCAATTCTATGCATGCCAGTCTCTCTTGGCTATGAGTTGAGAAAAGCCTGACTGCCACCAGGGGTCTTTTCACAGTCCTCAGGTCCAGATCAAATTCAAGGAAACATACAGTATAATACAGAGCCATGATTGCATGGAACTCCCTTCCATCACATGCAGTGCATTAGGAAAGTAATCAGACCCCTTGACTTTTTCCACATTGTGTTACATTACAGCCTAAATCTAAAATGGATTCAATAGTTTTTTTTCTCATCAATCTACACACAATACCCCACAATGCCAAAGCAAAAAAAGGCAACTGCATCAAAAAAACAAAAAAACAAGAGAAATCACATTTACATAAGTATTCAGACCCTTTACTCAGTAATTTGTTGAAGCACCTTTGGCAGCGATTACAGCCTCGAGTCTTCTTGGGTATGACGCTACAAGCTTGGCACACCTGTATTTGGGGAGTTTCTCCTGTTATTCTATGCAGATCCTCTCAAGTTCTGTCAGGTTGGATGGGGAGCATTACTGTACAGCTATTTTCAGGTCTCTCCAGAGATGTTCGATCGGGTTCAAGTCCGGGCTCTGGCTGGGCCACTCAAGGACATTCAGAGACTTGTCCTGAAGCCACTCTTGCATTGTCTTGGCTGTGTGCTTAGGGTCGTTGTCCTGTTGGAAGGTGTACGTTCGCCCCAGTCTGAGGTCCTGAGTGCCCTGGAGCAGGTTTTCATCAAGGATCTCTCTGTACTTTACTCTGTTCATCTTTCCCTCGATCCTGACTAGTCTCCCAGTCCTTGCCACTGAAAAACATCCCTAGAGCATGATGCTGCCACCACCATGCTTCACAGTAGGGATGGTGCCAGGTTTCCTTCAAATCTGACACTTGGCACCTGTGGAATGGTTATTAAGACACTAACAGCTTACAGACGGTAGGCAATTAAGGTCACAGGTATGAAAACTTAGGACACTAAAGAGGCCTTTCTACTGACTCTGAAAAACCCCAAAAGAAAGATGCCCAGGGTACCTGCTCATCTGCGTGAATGTGCCTTAGGCATGCTGCAAGGAGGCATGAGGACTGCAGATCTGGCCAAGGCAATAAAATTGCAATGTCCGTACTGTACCTAAGACAGCTCTACAGGGAGACACGACAGACAGCTGATTGTCCTCTCAGTGGCAGACCACGTGTAACAACACCTGCACAGGATTGGTAGATCCAGGTACAGGTACAGGATGGCAACAACAACTGCCCGAGTTACACCGGGAACACTCAATCCCCCCATCAGTGCCCATCAGTGCCCCATCAGTGCTCAGACTGTCCGCAATAGGCTGAGAGAGGCTGGACTGAGGGCTTATTGGCCTGTTGTAAGGCAGGTCCTCACCAGACATCACCGGCAACAACGTCAGTGCCTATGGGCACAAACCCACCGTTGCTGGACCAGACAGGACTGGCAAAAAGTGCTCTTCACTGACGAGTTGCGGTTTTGTCTCTCCAGGGGTGATGGTCGGATTCAAGTTTATCGTCAAAGGAATGAGCGTTACACAGAGGCCGGACTCTGGAGAGGGATCGATTTGGAGGTGGAGGGTCCGTCATGGTCTGGGGCGGTGTGTCACAGCATCATCGGACTGAGCTTGTTGTAATTGTAGGCAATCTCAACACTGTGCATTACAGGGAAGACATCCTCCTCCCTCATGTGGTACCCTTTCTGCAGGCTCATCCTGACATGACCCTCCAGCACGATAATCCCACCAGCCAATCTGCTCGTTCTGGAAGTGATTTCCTCCAAGACAGGAATGTCAATGTTCTGCCATGGCCAGCGAACAACCCTGATCTCAATCCCATTGAGCACGTCTGGGACCTGTTGGATCAGAGGGTGAGAGCTAGGGCCATTCCCCCCAGAAATGTCTGGGAACTCGCAGGTGCCTTGGTGGAGGAGTGGGGTAACGTCTCACGGAAAGAACTGGCAAATCTGGTGCACTGCAGTACTTAATGCAGCTGGTGGCCACACCAGATACTGACTATTACTTTTGATTTTGACCCCACCTTTGTTCAGAGACACATTATTCAATTTCTGTTAGTTACATGTCTGTGGAACCTGTTCAGTTTGTCTCAGTTGAATCTTGTTATGTTCATACAAATATTTACACATGTTAAGTTTGCTGAAAATAAACGCAGTTGACAGTGAGAGGACGTTTCTTTCTTCTGAGTTTACATTTGCTAAAATTTCAACAACAAAATCACTGTTTTCAGTTTTGTCACTATTGTGTATTGTGTGTAGATTGATGAGGGAAATAGGAATTTAATCAATGTTACAATAAGGCTGTATTTTAACCAAATGTGGAGAAGGTCAAGGGCTCTGAATACTTTCCGAAAGCAGTGTATTTGTAACTGATAGATACACACAAACACACTACATGTTACTCTTTTAAAATGTATATGAATTGTAAAGTCTTTAATAATTAAGACTAGCTGTCATCATTGACGTCGGCTAATGGGGATCCTAATAAAATCGAAATCAAAATGACAACACTACAACAATTAAAGAGCCTTCAACTACTATAGTTAGAGTACATGCAATGAGGATCAATGCAGTTGAACTTATGTATGAAAGCAGATCTCATCTGATCTACAAGGTCGGAACAGGTGCGTTTGTCTGTGTATGTGACCAATGTATGCATAGCAGAAGCCTCTGACCTCTAAAAAGCCCTTTTCCTTCATTAGCATGCTGTGGTATGTGCATCTATTTGTTGGCTCAAAAGAGACCAAAGCTTTTCTCTTCAGTACAATACACTATTAAGATGGCGCCAGAGAAGAAGGCTGACGTCTTACGTGTTCCTATCCAATTGTGTTTTTTTGTTTGTTTCTTTGTGTTGTTTGTAACAAAAAAATAACTTCTGGACATCAGAACTGCGATTACTAGTAGACCACACTATCTACCTAGAGAGTTTTCATCTGTATTTTTCGTAGCTGCCTACATACCACCACAGACTGATGCTGGCACTAAGACCACACTCAATGAGCTGTATTCCGCCATAAGCAAACAGGAAAATGCTCACCCAGTGGCGGCGCTCCTAGTGGCCGGGGACTTTAATGCAGGGAAACTGAATGCAGGGAAACTGAAATCGTTCTTACCAAATTTCTATCAGCGTGTTAAATCTGCAACCAGTGGGAAAAGACTCTGGAACACCAAATCTGACCATAATTATATCCTCCTGATTCTTGCTTACAAGCTAAAATTAAAGCAGGAAACACCAGTGACTCGATCAATATAAAAATGGTCTATCCCCCCTCAGGAGACTGAAATGATTTGGCTTGGGTCCTCAGATCCTCAAAAAGTTCTACAGCTGCACCATAGAGAGAATCCTGACTGGTTGCATCACTGCCTGGTATGGCAATTGCTCGGCCTCCGACCACAAGGCACTACAGAGGGTAGTGCGTACGGCCCAGTACATCACTGGGGCAAAGTTTCCTACCATCCAGGTTCTCTATACCAGGCGGTGTCAGAGGAAGGCCCAAAAAATTGACAAAGACTCCAGGCACCCTAGTCATAGACTGATCTCTCTGCTACCACACGGCAAGCGGTACCAGAGCGCCAAGTTTAGGTCCAAGAGGCTTCTCAACAGCTTCTACGCCCAAGACATAAGACTCCTGTACATCTAATCAAATGGCTACCAAGACTATTTGCATTGCACCCCCTCAACCCTCTTTTACACCGCTGCTACTCTCTGTTGTTATTATCTATTTATAGTCACTTTAATATCTCTACTTACATGTACATACTACCTCAATTACCTCGACTAACCGGTGTCCCCACACATTGACTCTGTACCGGTACCCCCCCCCCGTATATAGCCTCGCTGTTGTTATTTTACTTCTGCTCTTTAATTACTTGTTAATTTTATTTCTTATTCTTATTCTTATTTTTTTTTAATACTGCGTTGCTGGTTAGGTGCTCCTAAGTAAGCATTTCACTGTAAGGTGCATGTGACTGATAACGTTTGATTTGATATGACGTGCACAGTATTATGTATTATCCGAGTCTTCTCTATGTTCTACTCTCTTCATGTCTGGTCCCTCACTGCAACAGCTGTGGCTTGGCTGTTAGTGAATATGTGTTGGGGATGGGGGCGCTGTTTAGACTATTTATGCTAATGTGGCAAATTTTTTAAACGGCTTCCCACAAAATCCTTGATCGTACAATATGCATATTATTATTATTATTGGATAGAAAACAGTCTATAGTTTCTATAGGAGTTGAAATTTTGTCTCTAAGTGGAACAGAGCCCATTCTACAGCAATTTCCCTGACATGGAGTCAGATTTGAGAAATGTTGGCCACTTTTCTGAAGTCAGTTAAAAGGGCACTGTCGTTGCTATGACTATACGGACACTTCTTACGTCTTCCCCTGGATGCCTTTACGTGATGACGATTCCAACGGGCTCGATTGCTCGTTCACAGGCCCTACAAATGAAAAAAACCTTTAGCTAGCAAGTCTTTTCTTGCTGCGTAACGCGCGTGGAAGACACCGACCCTCTCCTGTTCCAAGCGTTAGTTTAGCCTGTTATATTTCTCCGGTCATCTTTTCACTCGTTATAGGAGTTAAAAACATCATAAGGTAGTTAATTTAAAGCGTTTTATAGCAATTTATATCCGTTTAGTGCGATTTTGGGACATTTATTTTTGCAACGATGTGAAAAGTTGGGCATGCTTTTCAGTTCATCCCGAACTCAGTTGACATTTCCACATGGCAAGAGGACAGCTTTCCACCAAAAGACGATTTCTCCCAAGAAAGGATCCTTTGCCCAAGATACTGATGGAAGAACAGCTCAAGGTAGGACATTTTTATTATGATAAATCGTGTTTCTGTCGAAACATTTTAGTGGCTTAGGACGCCATGTTTTTTGACGTAGCTTCGCTTGGCGCAAACTGTATTGAAAAGTAAGGATAAATTAAAAAATGTAATAACGCAATTGTATTAAGAATTAAATTGTCTATCAATCCCTGTCCACCCTATATTTTTTAGTCACGTTTATGAGTATTTATGTATAAGAGTAGATCACTGTCTAAGTGGCGCAAGGACTTTTTCTTTACCAGCTTGTCTACATTTCACATTGTCTAACCATGATTTTGGTGGCTAAATATAAACATTTTCGATCAAACTGTATATGCATGTTGTAATGTGATGTTACAGGAGTGTCATCGGAAGAATTCTGAGAAGGTTAGTGAAAAAATTAATATCTTTTGGCGATGTTGACTTTTATCGCTCACTTTGGCTAGAATCAATGCTGGGCTGCTAATTGCTATGTGCTAAGCTAATATAACGATTTATTGTGTTTTCGCTGTAAGACACTTAGAAAATCTGAAATATTGTCTGTATTCACAGGATCTGTGTCTTTCGATTCGTGTATGCTGTGTATTTTTACGAAATGTTTGATGATTAGTAGTTAGGTAAACACGTTGCTCATTGTAATTATTCTAGTCCATTTGTGATGGTGGGTGCAATTGTAAACTATGCCATATACCTGAAATATGCACTTTTTTCTAACAAAACCTATCCCATACCATAAATATGTTATCAGACTGTCATCTAATGAGTTTTTTTGTTGGTTAGGGGCTATAAATATCTTAGTTTAGCCGAATTGGTGATGGCTACTGGTGTTGGTGGACAAATAAAAGATGGTGGATTATGCTAATGTGTTTTTAGGTAATAGATGTACATCTTTACATATTGTGTCTTCCCTGTAAAACATTTTAAAAATCGGAAATGTTGACTGGATTCACAAGATCTGTATCTTTCATTAGCTGTATTGGACTTTAATGTGTGAAAGTTAAATATTTTAAAAAAATATTTTTTTTGAATTTCGCGGCACTGGTTTTTCAGTGGGGGGGGGGGGGGGTGCCGCTAGCGCCACGCTGATCCTAGACAGATGCCGATGAGGCTGTGGTGCATGTATGTTGGCTGTGCAGACCCTAACAGGGCGTGTGTGGGAGTAAATTCTTGCCACAGCCCTGCTCCCCTGTAAGGCATCAGACACGCTGTACCATGTGTTTCTCAACACACATCTAGATTCAGGTGAGGAGGTCACTTTTGTATCCCTGACGTTGCTATCGTTCGCGCTGCGAGGGGAGGTGAGGCGGGGAGGGGTCGCAAAAGAACCCTGTGCTCAGTGAAAGAAAAACAACTCTTCATTTCGCCTTGTTGCGCAACAATGCGTATTTCCCCCGTTTCTTCCTTCTCCCCTGCGAGGGATACGCGCTGCCCTGTAGTGTCCCCGCAATGATTGATAAACACAGAGCCAGGGAGAGAGGGAACGGAGAGCAAGAGTGAGAGAGGCGAAGAGAGAGAGAATCATGCATAAAAGATGAGTGCAGTTTATTGTGTTTTCCTGGGGGCCAAGAGAGCGAGAGTTATGGATTTATGTGGCGTATGATTGGATGAGAGCGGGAACCCCTGGGACTGACAGCGGGGGGGTGTTGGCGAGGGGCGGAGGGGGGCAACAGGGGTACAGTGTTGTCCAACAACCACTCATGTCAGACAGGGTTTTATTGTGGTCAGCGACAATGCCACTAGTTGTGAAACGGTGCTATGGCCTGAAGGTTTGGGCTGTGGTACTTCCAGCTTATAAAGCACAGCTACAGTACCTCCACCTTACTCTGGTATCTCTCCTTGTTATTGAACCTCTCTGGTTGTCTCAGTCTAAAGGATAAAGTAGAGAGGATACTCCAGACCTTCAGATAATCAAATCTGATTTATTTCTCTCATAAAATGCCCTTGATAAACCAGCTACTGCATTTTATCCTCACCCAACTTTGACTTTGTGACTAAAGAAATAAGGGTTCATTAAACGGTCATTATATTTCCAATAGGTAAATGTGGTTATGGCACGGCTCCCTCTGCCTGAAGCGGCAAGGGCTTTATTATAGTTTTAAGTCTTGATTATGGACAGGTTAGATGTGATTGTGCTGTCTAATCGTTCCCATTCGTCAGTGTGAATGTTATTGATCACTGCTTCTATACTGCATGGAGAATATACCTTTTACCTTATGGATTGACTTTGATTCCTCTGGTTCTTCTCTTCTCCTTTTCTACTAATTGGCCCATCCTTCTTTGACAGGATTGACTTTAATGCCTGATATTACCGAGCTCTGTTTATCCCCCAGAGGGAAAAACAAATTAAAGGGGTTGTGGGAGAGAGAGTTTTTTTTTCTTCTCATCTCTGCTGACATAATTCTCATAAACCTTTTTCCTCATCGCTTGTAAATTCCGAGGAGGAATCATTACTTTCTCATAAACGTGATGATATTACCCCTCGTCGGCACGGTCACGCTGTAAACCGGGTTTATGAGCCAGGCTATCTGCTATGAAGGGTCATGTGACTGTGTCGTCATTGGGCGATAGGCGGCGAGGTAATGTGTCATTGAATGGAGATGCATTGATCCCTTATTTGACTTAAAGGAAGTGCTCTGTCACTGTCTCTTAGCCATGAGCGACTTCAAGATGAGCCCATTCCCACCTATGGAAAGATGGTGGTTGTTTAAAAACCATCTGTTTTACTCACTGTCCATGTGTCTGTGTTATGTCTTGGCTGACATATTAACAGAGATGCATCACTTGGCTGTGAATGACCTTTGACCCCAGCCATATATGGAACCGGCCTTCTCTTACAATGGATTTTTTGTTCTGCTTGAGTTATTAGAGTGTGTAGCGGGGTTGTATTTAAGGGGATTATGGAGTGGTTATGGGGACGGACTGCCTGCTAGCCATAGAGGAGAGTTGTGGGTGTCACTGTGAAGGACAGCCATGTTTATTCATTAGGGGAAATATTGATGCATTCATTCAAATGACACCGTCCAACGTGATCTTCAGAAGGCACAACATATGGATTCACATACACTCATACACCAGCCAGGTCACACCAGATCCACTGCAGTATTAGACGTTTGTCTAGGTCCCCAGGATGTCAGAGGCCTTCAATACCGTCCACTATGAGCAACGTGAGCACCTATTACCATCTGGTAAGGAGATGCCTTCAATACCGTCCACTAGGGGCAACGTGAGCACCTATTACCATCTTATAGGGAGATGCCTTCAACACCGTCCACTAGGGGCAACGTGAGCACTTATTACCATCTAGTAGGCCTGTAGCTTGTTAGGGAGTTGTGGATGGGGATAAAGGAAGGGCTCAAACTGCGAGCTACGGCTCCGAGGATCTTGGTGCTGATCACTTGTTTTTATTTTTTGTTTTAACCCAATTTTTTATGTTTTAACCCCCCCCCCCCCCCACACACACCCCGTTGAATACTGAAGTCAGACCATGAGATCTTGTTACATACACTCTGTTCACTAATGGAGGCTGCTACTATTTCATTTATTTAATGAGACCTCATGGCGCCAAGTGGAGCATAAGGTATCTGCAAGTTCTCTCCATCTCTTCCTGTCCTGGGCTATGTTATACCTTCCAGATGAGGTCTAGTCTGGTCTGGAGCTTAGCATCAACAGCTTCAAAAGATGCTGTTGGTGAAACGTATTTCCCATGTGAAAAGTGACTATATCAGTCAGACAGATGGACACACAGCCAGTCTGTCCCAAAGTTGGTATTCCTCCCTGGTTGTTGGTGAACATTTGGACCGGTTGTCGCGCAGATGCTCCGGGGGTACTATGTCCCTTTGTCTGGTTACCCCTGGAGACACAGAGCGGCCCTGGCAACTGCCTCCCTGCCACTGGAGGGGAGGACAGAGAGGAGGAAGAGCGGGAGAAGAAAGGGAAGGGGGGAAGGAGAGATGGGAGGCATTGGTGTTTTTCAGCAGGTGTGTAATGAAATGATTTTTCCAAAGGTTAGAGAAACACAGATGGTGAATCTCCCATGCTAACAGAGAGACCAAAGAGAGTAGAAATGAATGAAGTAGTTTTTACATTTCTGCCTGTGGATAGATGCGGAAATGAGAAAAGTATAAGAGAGATTGATATTAAAGCGATGGAGACAGAAAATAGAGAAGTATGATGGACTGAGTCTTTCTATACCGTCTCTCTCGCTCTGTGTGTGCGTGTGTGTGTGCATGTGTACACTGTCTGGGTGTGTGTTTGTGTGTACTGTGTGTGTGCACCCCCCCCCCCCCCCTTCTCTGCAGGGACTCTGTGTATGATCACTTTAACTCCTTCAGTGAGTGATTCTGGTGTCCACTACACTCAGTAGCTCATCTCTGCTCTGCCTGCTTGCCTCCCTGCCTGCCTCCTTTCCTGCATCCCTCCCTGCCTGCCCCCCTCACTGCCTGCCTCCTTTCCTGCATCCCTCCCTGCCTGCCCCCCTCCCTGCCTGCCCCCCTCCCTGCCTCCCTGCCTAGCCCTGTGCATCCTTCATACATATATACATGTGATCCATATGCATGTTCCACACATCATTCTTCATTTGGGCCCCTTGTTCAGTGGTTGGTATTCATGGGGGGCTGTAGCACAGATACAGATGGAAAACAGAAACAGGACTGTATCATTCTCTCAGTCTACTCTGTCCTGGGCTTCTGGAGAGCTTTGTGTTATTACCCTAAAGGCACACTTCTGTTTGTTCATTTAGAGTCTTTTTAGAGACAGAGAGTGTGTGTGTGTGTGTGTGTGTGTGTGTGTGTGTGTGTGTGTGTGTGTGTGTGTGTGTGTGTGTGTGTGTGTGTGTGTGTGTGTGTGTGTGTGTGTGTGTGTGTGTGTGTGTGTGTGTGTGTGTGTGTGTGTGTGTGTGTGTGTGTGTGTGTGTGTGTGTGTGTGTGTGTGCATCTGTCCGTTGATACTTCAGCTGGAGAGTAGATTTCGCATAAATGGCTTGTGTAAGGATGAATGGGAATTCCTAAACGATGTCTCAAGGAGTTGCAAAAAGGAGTTTATTAGGGCAATGACAATCCGTTTTGAAATTAGAGCTACTTTAAAATGTGTATTCAAACACATTTGAATGAATATGAGTGGTCAGGTAATGTGTTTGTTTCTTGGTTGCATAATTAGTGATAGGCCTACACGTGACAGCCCTGCTGTGAACTGTAAAGACCTACACCAGGTGAGTTTGTCAGCGTGTTCTCTACTGCATATGCATGGATCCATGTTTTTGTAAGTGAATCTCAATCTTCTGAGTGCATTCTCCAGAAACGAACATTCAGAATTCTGTTATTTGCCTGCATGCATGCGTGTGTACAGTATGGGCCTCCCCATCAGTTTTAGCATGTGTACGTGGCATGACGGCACTTCAGGCTGCGGTGGTGGCATTAGCGGAGCTTCTTCTGATTGGCTGTGGTTGCGCTGCGTTACACGTGTGCAGTGGCTCCGTCGAACTTGGGCCTGTCGTTTCCCTGAGGAGGTCGTGGTATGTTCTGCTCCCCGTAACGGAGTGTGCCCATCTTTTCATCACCGTCTCTTTTAAACGGCACAGCGGCGTAGCGACACGTGACATTGATCAATTTGAATGTCATTATCGGAGGTGCATTCAGGGGCATCCTTCATTCTCTCTACTCCCTAACGCCGTGCCTGTGGTAATTGAATCAAGGGAACGGGGCGGCGTTCTAGAGACTCCTGGTCAAGAAAACAAAAAGATTATTAACATCTCCCAATGAGATTGTATTTACATGGGAGGCTGAGGGAACCTATGCCATTTACAAAGTCATTTACTGCTGTGGTGATGTGAGGATAAATACATGGAAATATGTTGTTGGTTTTCTCAAAGGAAATATTCGATAAGGTGGAAGAAATGTGGTACATCCTCAGGCGACCTGTGAATGACAAGGCATGTCTAACGGTCGTCTTGTGGTGAATGAGAAGACCAAGGCGTAGCGGGTGATGAATACATAATGATTTATTTAAAGACGAAGACGAAGAACACTTGAATTGATTACAAAATAACAAAACCAACTAAACAGACCTGAACATGAGAACTTACAAATACACGAAGAACGCACGAACAGGTACAGACTACAAACAAACGCTACAGTCCCGTGTGGTACGAACATACATACAGACACGGAAGACAATCACCCAACAAACAAACAGTGTGAAACAGCCTACCTATATATGATTCTCAATCAGAGGAAATGAATAACACCTGTCCCTGATTGAGAACCATATAAGGCTAACAGACAATGAACCTAAACATAGAAACACATAACATAGAATGCCCACCCCAACTCACGCACTGACCAACTAAACACATACAAAAACAAGAGAAAACAGGTCAGAAACGTGACAGAGTGTTGTTTAATTTAGTTGTATGATGTATTATTAAGTACAAGAAAGTACAAGAAATATTCAAAATACACATTCAATTTTTGCTGCCTTTTTAACTGAAACAGTCTGATGAATGTCTGTTACTATTTAGTGAATGTGTTTGTGCATAGAATACTAGTCGAGCCCATAGCTCTCCTAGGCCATCTATATGATGGTATTTAGGTGTTCTAGTAGGTATGGACCAGGTCTCTCGCGATTGAGATTTTATCTCAACGGGACTTACCTGGCTCAGAACAGGGCAGCACAGCTGGCCCTTGAATGTACACAGAGAGCTATCACTAACATTAATAATATGCATGACAATCTCTCCTGGCTCAAAGTGGAAGAGAGATTGACTTCATCACTACTTGTTCTTATGAGAGGTGTTGACATGTTGAGTGCACCGAGCTGTCTGTTTGAACTACTGGCGCACAGCTCGGACACCCTTGCATACCCGACAAGACAAGCCACAAGAGGTCTCTTCACAGTCCCCAAGTCCACAACAGACTATGGGAGGTGCACAGTACTACATGGAACTCTATTCCACATCAGGAAACTGATGCAAGCAGGAAAACTAGATAAAAAAAACGGATAAAAATACACCTTATGGAACAACGGGGACTGTGAAGCAACACATGCATAGGCACAGACACATACATACACACACACGATAACATACATACACACACACACACACACACACACATACGTGACAACATACACACACGATAACATACGCACTATACACACACGTACACATGGATTTTGTATTGTAGATATGTGGTAGTTGTGAAGTAGGGGCCTGAGGGCACGCAGTGTGTTGTGAAATCTGTGAATGTGTTGTAATGTTTAAAACAAAATGTACTTTCTTCATTTTGCTGGACCCCAGGAAGAGTATCTGCTACCTCGGGAGGAAGTACTGGGGATCAATACTAAGCCCCAGGAAGAACAGCTACTGCCTTGGCAGGAACTAATGGGGATCCATAACAAATACAAATACAAATAAATGAAGATAAATAACATTAAATAAAGGTGTATCCGGTAATTCCTAGGCCGACTCAGAAATGTCAACCCCTCCCTGCAATTTGTCTTGATTAAGTGGGGTCTCCATCTGCGAGTGCCTATCTCTTGTATATGTCTTTTTTCATTAGTTTTATAGTTAATTTACCCCTCCCTCCCAACACTGGTACCTCTACATCCTTCTCAAGACATACAATTAAACATATAGTATGATTGGTTCCTTCTCTCTCTGCCATCCCCCCATTCCTTCTATCTATTCCAGGAATATGAGAAAGGGAAAGACATATTGTCAACCAATAACCCCCCCCCCCCCTTTAGACCCTGTCTGTAATATATGTTCTGTAACAAGCACTTTACCTCAACCCGAATTCTAATTTCGACTGTCGCTCCCGCCCTGTACTGTACTGTAGGTATCAGGGAACACACACGCATTAGGATTCAGTGTGGATGGTGTGGTGTGACCCGGCCTCTCTGGCTCTCCTCTCCAGTGTAGCGTAGACACCGCTATCTCACACCTCAGCAACGCATAACTGGAGAGGCCTGGAGTCACTCTGAGAGAAGACAGGAGAGAGATGGAGAGAGAGATGGGGGTGAGAGAGATGGTGTGTGAGAAACGGAGAGAGCTTGTTGGAGGGTAAAGAGAGGTATATTGCGGGCATGATGGAGCGAGTGGACTGAATGAGAAAGAGCCAGAGAGAGGGACTGATAAGAGGGCTAAAAGGATAGTAGGAGTGTAGGTGTAGGGAGAGGGGTATGGAGAGAGGTAGGGAGAGAGGTATGGAGAGCGCTAGCTTGCGGTGCAGCATTAGCAGGGAAAGCCTCTCCTCTGGCGGAGGATAAGAGATGGCTCTGGCCAGTGATGTGGAAGGGTTCTGATTGGCTGAGCCTGATCCCCCCATGCCACATGCATGGTGAGCACTGAGCATAACCACAGTACTGTGCTTATAGAGGAGTGTGGAGGAGAGCCTGGAGTTTAGACCTTAGTATACAGTACTGTGCTTCTGGAGGAGAGTCTAGAGTTTAGACCTTAGTATACAGTACTGTGAATCTGGAGGAGAGAGTCTAGAGTTTAGACCTTAGTACACAGCACTGTGATTCTGGAGGAGAGTCTGGAGTTTAGACCTTAGTATACAGCACTGTGCTTCTGGAGGAGAGTCTAGAGTTTAGACCTTAGTATGCAGCACTGTGCTTCTGCAGGAGAGAGTCTAGAGTTTAGACCTTAGTATGCAGTACTGTGCTTCTGGAGGAGAGTTTAGATTTTCGACCTTAGTATACAGCACTGTGCTTCTGGAGGAGAGAGTCTAGAGTTTAGACCTTAGTATACAGTACTGTACTTCTGGAGGAGAGTCTGGAGTTTAGACCTTAGTATACAGCACTGTGCTTCTGGAGGAGATTCTGGAGTTTAGACCTTAGTATACAGTACTGTGCTTCTAGAGGAGAGTCTAGAGTTTAGACCTTAGTATACAGTACTGTGATTCTGGAGGAGAGTCTGTAGTTTACACCTTAGTATACAGTACTGTGCTTCTGGAGGAGAGTCTGTAGTTTACACCTTAGTATACAGCACTGTGCTTCTGGAGGAGAGTCTGGAGTTTAGACCTTAGTATACAGTACTGTGCTTCTGGAGGAGATTCTGGAGTTTAGACCTTAGTATACAGTACTGTGCTTCTAGAGGAGAGTCTAGAGTTTAGACCTTAGTATACAGTACTGTGATTCTGGAGGAGAGTCTGTAGTTTACACCTTAGTATACAGTACTGTGCTTCTGGAGGAGAGTCTGTAGTTTACACCTTAGTATACAGCACTGTGCTTCTGGAGGAGAGTCTGGAGTTTAGACCTTAGTATACAGCGCTGTGATTCTGGAGGAGAGTCTGGAGTTTAGACCTTAGTATACAGCACAGTGCTTCTGGAGGAGAGAGTCTAGAGTTTAGACCTTAGTATACAGCACTGTGCTTCTGGAGGAGAGTCTGGAGTTTAGACCTTAGTATACAGCACTGTGCTTCTGGAGGAGAGAGTCTAGAGTTTAGACCTTAGTATACAGCACTGTGCTTCTGGAGGAAAGTCTAGAGTTTAGACCTTAGTATACAGCACTGTGCTTCTGGAGGAGAGTCTGGAGTTAAGACCTTAGTATACAGCGCTGTGATTCTGGAGGAGAGTCTGGAGTTTAGACCTTAGTATACAGCACTGTGCTTCTGGAGGAGAGTCTGGAGTTTAGACCTTAGTATACAGCACTGTGCTTCTGGAGGAGAGAGTCTAGAGTTTAGACCTTAGTGTACAGCACTGTGCTTCTGGAGGAAAGTCTAGAGTTTAGACCTTAGTATACAGCACTGTGATTCTGGAGGAGAGTCTGGAGTTTAGACCTTAGTATACAGCACTGTGCTTCTGGAGGAGAGAGTCTAGAGTTTAGACCTTAGTATACAGCACTGTGCTTCTGGAGGAGAGAGTCTAGAGTTTAGACCTTAGTATACAGCACTGTGCTTCTGGAGGAGAGTCTAGAGTTTAGACCTTAGTAAACAGCACTGTGATTCTGGAGGAGAGTCTAGAGTTTAGACCTTAGTATACAGCACTGTGCTTCTGGAGGAGAGTCTGGAGTTTAGACCTTAGTATACAGCACTGTGCTTCTGGAGGAGAGTCTGGAGTTTAGACCTTAGTATACAGCACAGTGCTTCTGGAGGAGAGAGTCTAGAGTTTAGACCTTAGTATACAGCACTGTGCTTCTGGAGGAGAGTCTAGAGTTTAGACCTTAGTATACTGTGCTTCTGGAGGAGAGTCTAGAGTTTAGACCTTAGTATACAGCACTGTGAATCTGGAGGAGAGAGTCTAGAGTTTAGACCTTAGTATACAGCACTGTGCTTCTGGAGGAGAGTCTAGAGTTTAGACCTTAGTATACTGTGCTTCTGGAGGAGAGTCTAGAGTTTAGACCTTAGTATACAGCACTGTGAATCTGGAGGAGAGAGTCTAGAGTTTAGACCTTAGTATACAGCACTGTGATTCTGGAGGAGAGTCTAGAGTTTAGACCTTGGTATACTGTGCTTCTGGAGGAGAGTCTGCTGCTGGTGTTGCAGTGCTGCACTGGGGAATAAACTGTAGTGCAGTGTTACTGTCACTCCTCTATTAACACAGCTCAGTTTAGACCTCGGTGCCACACCAGACTAAGACCACTGTGAGAGACTACAGTTTAGACCTCAGTGCAACCCCTGGCTAAGACCACTGTGAGAGACTACAGTTTAGACCTCAGTGCAACACCAGACTAAGACCACTGTGAGAGACTACAGTTTATACCTCAGTGCAACACCAGACTGAGACCACTGTGAGAGACTACAGTTTAGACCTCAGTGCAACCCCTGGCTAAGACCACTGTGAGAGACTACAGTTTAGACCTCAGTGCAACACCAGACTAAGACCACTAGAAAGAGTACAGTTTAGACCTCAGTGCAACACCAGACTAAGACCACTGTGAGAGACTACAGTTTAGACCTCAGTGCAACACCAGACTAAGACCACTGTGAGAGACTACAGTTTAGACCTCAGTGCAACACCAGACTAAGACCACTGTGAGAGACTACAGTTTAGACCTCAGTGCAACACCAGACTAAGACCACTGTGAGAGACTACAGTTTAGACCTCAGTGCAACCCCTGGCTAAGACCACTGTGAGAGACTACAGTTTAGACCTCAGTGCAACACCTGACTAAGACCACTGTGAGAGAATACAGTTTAGACCTCAGTGTAACACCAGACTAAGACCACTGTGAGAGACTACAGTTTAGACCTCAGTGCAACACCAGACTAAGACCACTGTGAGAGACTACAGTTTAGACCTCAGTGCAGAGCTGTGGTGTGTGTATGGTGTGGGCCGGCCTGTCAGGTTAGTGATATGGACTGATATGTCTCTCCCCTTTCTGATACAACCTAGTATCGATACTATCACCCCCTTTAAAGATAACCACGGCTTGCACATGCAGCTCCCTAACTGAACTACGGCAAGGTAAAACCCACGCCTGATCCACAAAGACCAAGCCAGCTAATCGCCCAAGGAGTCAAAGATGTGGTTCTAACTGAGTTGACTGAGAGGTGAGGCAGGGTGTATCATTCAGCCCTTTTGAAGATCTGGGCCCTGTTCTGTAGTTGGGTCTTATTGTAGATCAACCCCCTGTGCATCTTCCTTCTTATCACATGTGATGTTAACAGGTGAATGTTGGCAGAGGACACTAAGTCGATTCAGCTTCTTGCAAATGCTGCAAGGAGAAAGAACTTATTGAGAAATATTGGCCTCCGCGTGTGCATGCGTGCTTGTGTGCGTGTTGTTAGTTGTGATGTGGGTGGTTATAGCTTTCTCTGCCCTTTTGGCTGAGCTCCAAAAAATATATATTCCGCTCCGGCTTTCCAGAGCAGTCACCCTGAGATTACGAGGAAAAAAGAGGTTATTGGGAACAATGTTCTGGAGATAAGGTCAGATAAACGAAGAAATGGGAATTCCAAGGGTGAGGGAATGAGTGTGTTTATAGATTTTCACACACACCAGATACAGTGCCTTCAGAAAGGGGTCACACCCCTTTACTTTTTCAACATTTTGTTGTGTTACAGCCTGAATTTTAAATGTTTCAAATTTAGATGTTGTGTCACTGATCTACACACAATACCCCATAATGTCAAAGTAGAATTTGGATTGTAGAACATTCACAAAACATGAAAAGTCAGTAAGTATTCAACCTCTTTGTTATGGCAAGCCCAAATAAGTCCAGGAGTAAAAATGTACTTAATAAATCGCAGAATAAGTTGCATGAACTCATTCCGTGTTAAAAACCATTGTCACGTTCCTGACCTTATTTCCTTTGTTTATTCTTTGTTTAGTTGGTCAGGACGTGAGCTGGGTAGGTGTAGTCTATGTTATGTGTTTCTTTGTTTAGGTTTGTCTAATTGGCCTGATATGGTTCTCAATCAGAGGCAGGTGTTTTACGTTGTCTCTGATTGGGAACCATATTAAGGTAGCCTGTTTTCACTGTTGGTTTGTGGGTGATTGTTCCTGTTTCAGTGTACCAGTGTTTAGTGTTCACGTTACGGGACTGTATCGTCTTCGTTCCTTTTTGTCGGTTTGTTGTTTTGTTCGGTGTTTAAGTATTTCCCATTAAATATGGATTATATTCACGCTGCATCTTGGTCCTCCTCTCTTTCACCCGAAGACAGTCGTTACAGAATCACCCACCACAAAAGGACCAAGCAGCGTGGTAACAGGCAGCAACAGCAGCAGCAGCAGCAGCGGCCAAAATCTCAGGACTCCTGGACATGGGAGGAGATTTTAAACAGAGAAGGACCCTGGGCACAGGCTGGGGAATATCGCCGCCCCAAAGCTGAGCTGGAGGGAGCGAAAGCTGAGCGGCGGCGATATGAGGAGGCAGCACGGCAGCGCGACAGGTACAAGAGGCAGCCCCAGAATTTTATTTGGGGGGGGGGGGGACACGGGGAGTGTGGCTTAGCCAGGTAGCAGACCTGAGCTCACTCCTCGTGCTTATTATAAGCAGCGTGTTACTGGTCAGGCACCGTGTTATGCGGTTAAGCGCACGGTGTCGCCAGTGCGTGCCCATAGCCCGGTGCGCTATAGGGCAGCCCCCCGAAAGTGTCATGTGAGTGCGGGCATCCAGCCAGGGCGTAGTGTGCCTGCTCAGTGTGTCTGGTCTCCAGTACACTGTTTCGGTCCAGGGTATCCTGCGCCGGCTCTGCGTGCTGGGTCTCCGGGGCGCTGGGAGGGTGCAGTGCGTCCTATGCCTGCGCTCCGCTCGTGCCGGGCAAATGTGGGAGTGGAGTCTAAGGGAGAGGTGCGTGTAGTAGGCACTAAATCTCCAGTGCTCACCCACAGCCCGGTTCAACCTGTGCCTGCACTCTGCAGGGTCCGGGCTAGAGTAGTATTCCAGCCTGGGAGAGTGGTGCCAAGGCTGCACACCAGAGCTCCAGTGCTCCCCCACAGCCCGGTCCTTCAAGTGCCTCCTCCTAACACCAAGCCTCCTGTAGGTCTCCCCAGCCTGGTGGGTCCTGTGGCAGCCCCACGCACCAGGCTGTCTCTCCGTCTCCTCCCTACAGGTGTGCCCGTCTGCCCAGCGCCGCCTGCGCTGCCCGTCTGCCCAGCGCCGCCTGCGCCACCCGTCTGCCCAGCGCCGTCTGAGCCGTCCGTCTGCCCAGCGCCGTCAGAGCCGCCCGTCTGCCCTGAGCCGTCAGAGCCGCCCGTCTGTCCTGAGCCGCTAGAGCCGCCCGTCAGTCAGGAGCCGCTAGAGCCGTCCAACAGTCAGGAGCCGCCAGAGCCGCCCGCCAGTCAGGAGCCGTCAGAGCCGTCAGTCAGCCAGGACCTGCCAGAGCCGTCAGTCAGCCAGGACCGGCCAGAGCCGTCAGTTGGCCAGGACCGGCCAGAGTCGTCAGTCAGCCAGGACCTGCCAGAGTCGTCAGTCAGCCAGGACCTGCCAGAGTCGTCAGTCAGCCAGGACCTGCCAGAGTCGTCAGTCAGCCAGGACCGGCCAGAGTCGTCAGACAGCCAGGACCTGCCAGAGTCGTCAGTCAGCCAGGACCTGCCAGAATCGTAGGTCAGCCAGGACCGGCCAGAGCCGTCAGTCAGCCAGGACCGGCCAGAGTCGTCAGCCAGCCATGACCTGCCAGAGCCGTCAGTCAGTCCGGAGCTCCCCCTCGGTCTGGAGCTGCCCCACGGTCCGGAGCTGCCCCTCAGTCCGGAGCTGCCCCTCAGTCCGGAGCTGCCCCTCAGTCCGGAGCTGCCCCTCAGTCCGGAGCTGCCCCTCTGTCCAGAGGCGCCCATCAGTACAGTGGGGTTATTTTGGAGGGTCGCCATTCCGAGGAGGCCAGGAAAGCGTGGATTAACAATGGTGGGGTGGGGGCCACGTCCAGCGCCGCCACCGTGGACAGATGCCCACCCGGACCCTCCCCCATAGGTTCAGGTTTTGCGGCCGGAGTCCGGGGGGGGGGGGGGGGGCGATACTGTCACGTTCCTGACCTTATTTCCTTTGTTTAGTCTTTGTTTAGTTGGTCAGGACGTGAGCTGGGTGGGTGTAGTCTATGTTATGTGTTTCTTTGTTTAGGTTTGTCTAATTGGCCTGATATGGTTCTCAATCAGAGGCAGGTGTTTTACGTTGTCTCTGATTGGGAACCTTATTAAGGTAGCCTGTTTTCACTGTTGGTTTGTGGGTGATTGTTCCTGTTTCAGTGTACCAGTGTTTAGTGTTCACGTTACGGGACTGTATCGTCTTCGTTCCTTTTTGTCTGTTTGTTGTTTTGTTCGGTGTTTAAGTATTTCCCATTAAATATGGATTATATTCACGCTGCATCTTGGTCCTCCTCTCTTTCACCCGAAGACAGTCGTTACAACCATTGTGGTTGCCCCCTAGTCATTTTTTAATGACTACCCCATCTCTGTACCCCACACATACAATTATCTGTAAGGTCCCTCAATCGAGGAGTACATTTCATGCAGATTCAACCACCAGGGAGGTTTTTCAATGCCTCACAAAGAAGGGTACCGATTGGTAGATGGGTAAATATAATGAATATAATAATTTGAGCTTGGTGAAGTTATTAACTACACTTTGGATGGTGTATCAATACACCCAGTCACTACAAAAATACAGTTGTCCTTCCGTGCTCAGTTGTTGGAGAGGAAGAAAATTGCTCAGGGATTTAATCCATGAGGCTAATGGTGACTTTAAAACAGTTAATGGTTGTGATACGAGAAAACAACAACATTGTAGTTACTCCACAAGACTAACCTAAATGACAGAGTGAAAAGAAGGAAGCCTGTAGAGAATACACATTTTCCAAAACATGCTGTCTGCAACAAGGCACTAAAGTAATACTGCAGAAAATGTGGTAAAGCAACTCACTTTTTGTCCTAAATACAAAGCGTTACGTTTGGGGCACTCTGATTACCACTCTTCATATTTTCAAGCATGGTGGTGGCCGCATCATGTTATGGGTATGCTTGCCATCGGCAAGGACTAGGGAGTTTCATAGGATAAAATAAATGGAATGCAGCTATATGAACGGGCAAAATCTGATTCAGTCTGCTTTCCAACAGATACTGGGAGACAAATTCACCTTTCAGCAGAACAATAACCTAAACCGCAAGGCCAAATATACACTGGAGTTGCTTACCAAGACGACATTGAATGTTCCTGTGTGGCCTAGTTACACTTTTGTAAATTGGCTGTCACGGATCCCCCCGGTACTGATGCTCATTCTGTTCACCAGTTCTGGAGGTCTACGTCACCGGCTTTCTAGGCTTCACTGAACAGGATTCATTATCATCAAACCCGGACTGTCTTGTCTGATTACACACACCTGGTTCCCATTTCCCTTGATTAGTACGTTATATATGTGCCCTCTGTTCCCTCTGTCTTTGTCGGTTATTGTTCCCATGTCCGTTGGTGGTGTGAGTACCTATGGGTTGGTGCAGCTGTTACGCCGCGTGCTTCATATATTGTGTATTACGGGTATCGTCCCGTGGCGTTCAACGAGGTTTACCCTCGCTCTTTTGTTTGGGTACAGCCCAGTGTTTTGTATATGTGTGTATTAAAACCCCCTATTGTATATTCCTGCTCCTGTCTCCAAAATCCTTTATACCAGCGTGACATTGGCTCTCTAGCAAGGAACAATCAACTTGACAGAGCATGAAGAATGTTAAAAAGAATAATGGACAAATATTGTACAATCCACGTGTGCAAAGCTCTTAGAGACTTACTCAAAAAGACTTACAGCTGTAATTGCCGCGAAAGGTGCTTCTACAAAGTATTGAATCAGGGGTGTGAATACTTATGTGAATTAGATATTTTTGTATTTCATTTTTAATACATTTGCAAAAATGTCTAAAAACATGTTTCCACTTTGTCATTATCGGATATTGTGTGTAGATGGGTCAAAAATACATTACCAGTCAAAAGTTTTAGAACACCTAAGAATACAAGGATTTTTCAATATTTTTACTATTTTCTACAGTGTACAATAATAGTGAAGACATCAAAACTATGAAATAACACATATGGAATCATGTAGTAACCAAAAACGTGTTAAACAAATCAAAGTATATTTTATATTTGAGATTCTTCAAAGTAGCCACCCTTTGCCTTGACGACAGCTTTGCACACTCTTGGAATTCTCTCAACCAGCTTCACCTGGAATGCTTTTCCAACAGTCTTGAAGTTCCCACATATGCTGAGCACTTGTTGGCTGCTTTTCCTTCACTCTGCAGTCTGACTCATCCCAAACCATCTAAATTTGGTTTAGGTTGGGGGATTATGGGGACCAGATCATCTGATGCAGCACTCCATCACTCTATTTCTTGGTCAAATAGCCCTTACACAGCCTGGAGGTATGTTGGGTCATCGTTCTGTTGAAAACAAATGATTGTCCCACTAAGCCCAAACCAGATGGGTTTGGGCTCGCTGCAGAATGCTGTGGTAACCATGCTGGTTAAGTGTGCCTTGAATTCTAAATAAATCACTGACACTGTCACCAGCAAAGCACCATAACACCACCTCCTCCATGCTTTACGGTGGGAAATACACATGCGGAGATCATCCATTCACCCACACCGTGTCTTCCTGTTTTGAGGCTGGTAATGCTAATGAACTTATCCTATGCAGCAGAAGTAACTCTGTCTTCCTTTCCTGTGCCGGTCCTCATGAGAGCCAGTTTCATCATAGCTCTTGATGGTTTTTGTGACTGCAGTTGATGAAACTTTCATAGTTGTTGAAATTTTCCGTATTGAATGGCCTTCATGTCTTAAAGTAATAATGGACTGTTGTTTCTCTTTGCTTATTTGAGCTATTATTGCCATAATATGGACTTGGTCTTTTACCAAATAGGGCTATCGTCTGTATACCCACCCTACCATGTCACAACACAACTGATTGGCTCAAACACATTAAGGAAAGAAATTCCACAAATAACATTTTAAGAAGGCATGCCTGTTAATTGAAATTCATTCCAGGTGATTACCTCATGAAGCTGGTTGAGAGAATGCCAAGAGTGTGCAAAGCTGTCATCAAGGCAAAGGATGACTATTTGAAGAGTCTCAGATATAAAATATATTTTAATTTGTTTAACACTTTTTTGGTTACTACAGTATTCCATATGTGTTATTTCATCATTTTGATGTCTTCACTATTATTGTACAATGTAGAAAATAGTCAAAATAAAGAAAAAACCCTTGAATGAGTAGGTGTTCTAAAACTTTTAACAGGTGGTGTACATATATTTAATCCATTTTAAACACAACAAAATGTGGAATAAGTCAAGGGGTGTTAATACTTTCGGAAGCCACAGTGAAATATGTTGTTTCACATGGTCAGCCATTCCTGTACGGCATCCCTGAATCATATTAGGGTTACGTACCTACCTCAAGGGAATATCAACAGATTATTCACCTTGTCGGCTCAGGTATTCAAACCAGCGATCTTTCAGTTACTGGCCCAACACTCTAACCGTTAAGCTACCTCGCCTACATGCCACCTCCCTCTATCTTTTAAAGGAGAGGGGCAATCCCACTCCTCACACATTTTTTGTTTATTGGATAGGACAGAGGTGAGATAGAGGAGAGGGTGTGCTGAAATAGCAGTGGGCCGGATTCCAACCCATGCCTCTGGAGGCGATGGCTTAGACCCGTAGACCACCCTAGCCCACAGCATTGAATTGTTCATATGACATAGTATGATACATTCAGTATCAAACAGATCCATTAAATTAAGTGGGGTAATACAGACTGCATGAGTGCTCATCCCATGAAAACAACGTATCATAAGACCACTGTCTTCACACCAGGTCTCCATAAAGAACCAGCCATCACTCAAACCAAAACACCAGAAAAATCCTAAGTAGCACTTCGATAATACTTTTTCATTTCATAACCGGACGAGGAAAAATATAATCTCCTGCCTGTGTGTCTGCGGCTCTGCACGGCGGCGTTTCGGTTTCCATAGTGACGGCGGGGAGGCTAATCCACCAGGCTGAGTTGAGCGGCGGGCTGAACGGCGAGCGCCGTGGCTGAAGTGCTCAGTGTTAGCAGCGCCTCCTAAAAGCCTCTCTCACAGCCTTTAGTCTTCATTACCTCCACATCCCCTTTTGATTGGTTGCGTTTATCCTGAGTACCCCCAGGTTTGGGAAAGCTACCAGAACACTTCCTGGCTCTCGCTCTCCTGTCGTCATGGCAACGTGGGCACACAGAACAGAAGAATTCAGTTTGGCCTCATAGGAGGGGGTATTCGATCTGACTCAGGGAGTCCGGAACAATAGGCCTCCCTGTTTCTTTAACCCCTTGATTTCTGCTGTTTCCTGAACAGGTTGACCTGGGTCTGTGTCAGTGTGGCTTAGCTGTCATTGTCCAGTAGTTGAATGGTGGTTCTTTAGAAATCATTCACACTTTTGGGTTTTGTAGATTTAATGGTGATTTAAATGTCCTAAGGTAATTAGTAGTGCCAGATGCTTTTCTTGTATTTTATTGGCTTGTGAATATTAATCTGTCAAATTAAGTTTTATTTTGTGTGTGTTGGATGGCGTTGGTCTGGACAACTTTTTGGATAGAGTTTCAGTCTTTTAGATGTTTGGAATTGGAAAAAGAGTTGGGGGTCCTAAGACATAAGCCCCTCTACGTGTGCCAGTGTGCCATGCAGCACCCACAGAGGGCCCAAATTGCTTATCTGGCCCTGAACCAGACTCTGGGTTGAATGGGCACGACGAGGCAGGGAGGGCGAGGCAGGACCCTGGACCCCTCCCCATCATGCATTGCTCTAAGACGGAGTCCAGACTTAACCCCCCATAGGTTTTGAAAGCCAGCAGCTCTCAGGCCAAACTCAGGTTTTTACATTTATTTTATTTTTTTAGGAGGTAGAACAAGTGCAGCGAAGGGAGGAAAGATAGGGGGAGGAAAGATAGCGGGAGGAAAGATAGTGGGAGGAACGATAGCGGGAGGAAAGATAGCGGGAGGAAAGATAGCAGGAGGAAAGATAGTGGGAGGAACGATAGCGGGAGGAAAGATAGTGGGAGGAAAGATAGCGGGAGGAACGATAGCGGGAGGAACGATAGCGGGAGGAACGATAGCGGGAGGAAAGATAGCGGGAGGAAAGATAGCGGGAGGAACGATAGCGGGAGGAAAGATAGCGGGAGGAAAGATAGCGGGAGGAACGATAGCGGGAGGAAAGATAGCGGGAGGAAAGGGTGAGAAAGAAGAGGGATAAGGTTGATTATTGTTTAGCCAGGCTCTTCAGGCCAAGCCAGGTGTTCATTTCTATTTGGACCATGTTATTTAGCCCCATGTACTGTAGTCTGACACACACAGAGAAAACTACAATAAACATATCCTCACGTACACTGGAGAGTACTGTATTTTGTATATTTATTTTTTTACCCTTATTTTACCAGGTAAGTTGGCTGAGAGCACATTCTCATTTGCAATCTGGGGAATAGTTACAGGGGAGAGGAGGGGGGATGAATGAGACAATTGTAAGCTGGGGATGATTAGGTCACCGTGATGGTATGAGGGCCAGATTGGGAATTTAGATCATAATAGTAAGCAGTACATGTAGCATGGTGGAAAGTGAATGTTTTGGCCCTGAGTATATAGAGCTGAAGAAAAGGGGCAGAGAGTGTGTGGTGAACTGCTAGAGTAAGTGCTGAGCACAGTGCTGAGGAAAAGCCTGGTGTCCTGCCAAGGTGCCTCTTTATCTCCAAGCAGCTGCTGCACGGAAGTGCATTGATTGCTGTTTTTTTCACCAGGGTATCTCTCACTCTCTCGCACCCTCTTTCTCTTTCTTTCTCTCTCTATGTGGCTTGAAGGCCTAACACATTCTCTTGCATTTATGTGTGTGCATGTGTGAAGCCTTTGAGCCATAGAGCAAAGAGAGATGGATCAAACACTACAGGCCATCATCGACCAACCTCATCCCTCTTCTTTCTCAACCATTTCTCCCCCTATCTTTCCTCCTCCTATCTTTACTCCCCCCCTATCTTTCCTCCCGCTATCTTTCCTCCTATCTTTCCACCCCCTATCTTTCCTCCCCCAATCTTTCCTCCCCTATCTTTCCCCCCCCATCTTTCCTCCTCCTATCTTTCCTACTCCTATCTTTCCTCCCCCATATCTTTCCTCATCCTATCTTTCCTCCTCCTATCTTTCCTCCTCCAATCTTTCCTCCTCATATCTTTCCTCCCCCTATCGTTCCTCCTATCGCCCCCCCTATCTTTCCTCCTCCTATCTTCCCTCCATCTTTCCTCCCCCTATCTTTCCTCATCCTATCTCCCCCCTATCGTCCCTCCCCCTATCTTTCCTCCCCCTATCCCCCCCCCTATCTCCCCCTCCCTATCTTTCCTCCCCCTATCTTTCCTCCCCCTATCTTTCCCCCTATCTTTCATCCTATCTTTCCTCCTCCTATCTCCCCCCTATCTTTCCTCCTATCTCCCCCCCTATCTTTCCTCCTATCTTTCCTCCCCTGTCTTTCCTCCTATCTTTCCTACTCCTATCTTTCCCACCCATATTTTTCCTCATCCTATCTTTCCTCCTCCTATCTTTCCTCCTCCAATCTTTCCTCCTCCTATCTTTCCTCCCCCTGTCGTTCCTCCTATTGTTCCTCCCCCCTATCTTTCCTCCTCCTATCTTTCCCCCCCTATCTTTCCTCCCCCTATCTTTCCTCATCCTATCTCCCCCCTATCTTTCCTCCCCCTATCTTTCCTCCCCTACCCCCCCTATCTCCCCCTCCCTATCTTTCCTCCCCCTATCTTTCCTCCCCCTATCTTTCCTCCTATCTTTCCTCCTCCTATCTTCCCCCCTATCTTTCCTCCTCCTATCTTTACTCCCCCCTATCTTTCCTCCCGCTATCTTTCCTCCTATCTTTCCCCCCCTATCTTTCCTCCCCCAATCTTTCCTCCCCTATCTTTCCTCCTCCTATCTTTCCTCCTCCTATCTTTCCTCCCCCTATCTTTCCTCCCCCTATCTTTCCTCCTCCTATCTTTCCTCCTCCTATCTTTCCTCCCCCTATCTTTCCTCCTATCGTTCCTCCCCCCTATCTTTCCTCCTCCTATCTTTCCCCCCTATCTTTCCTCCCCCTATCTTTCCTCATCCTATCCCCCCCCCATCTTCCCTCCCCCTATCTTTCCTCCCCTATCTCCCCACTATCTCCCCCCCTATCTCCCCCTCCCTATCTTTCCTCTCACTATCTTTCCTCCCCCTATCTTTCCTCCTATCTTTCCCCCTCCTATCCTTCCTCCCCCTATCTTTCCTCCTCCTACCCCCCTTATCTTTCCTCCCCCTATCTTTCCTCCTCCTATCTTCCCCCCTATCTTTCCTCCTCCTATCTTTCCTCCCCCTATCTTTCCTCCCCCTATCTTTCCTCCTCCTATCTTTCCTCCCTTTGCTGCACTGTATATTCCTCTCTGCCCTCGTTTCTGTCTTTGATGAGCTATGAAATGCTCTATGCATGTCCATATGGCAAAATAGTCCCTTGCATTAAACTCCAGCAGAGTGAACACATGGAGAAAAAAGGGCCTCCAGCCTTAAGATGGATCCATAAGGGTGACAAAGGTCGCATCGCGATGGAAAAGTACATCTCTCTCTCCCTGCTCTCTCCCCCACCGACTGTAAGGTCACGACAATTGGCAATTATCAGCTGTGTGGCTGCTACCCAAACATGTCAATCAGTCTGTCTGGTACATGCAGAAATATGTGTGCGTGGGTGTTAGAATCAGAAGCATCTTTATTCGCCAAGTACATTTACATATACCGGGAATTTGATAAGGGTAATGGTGCTGCCACAGTAAACAGAATCAACAGACAGAATATTCACAATACACTTAATACAATCAGAATATACACAATAAACTTAATACAGACAGAATATATCGACAAAGAATTTCTGAATCCACATGCACTATAAATAGTAATATATCGGTAGATGAGGACAGAATTTCAGGACAAAACCAGCTGGCAATGTGTCCCTAATATTCATGTGTGTGTGTGTGTGTGTGTGTGTGTGTGTGTGTGTGTGTGTGTGTGTGTGTGTGTGTGTGTGTGTGTGTGTGTGTGTGTGTGTGTGTGTGTGTGTGTGTGTTTAGTAGTCCTAATTGTTCCTTCGCCCAGTGCTCCTCCGGCTCAGACAATACCGGTTATTAATAGATAATGGAGGGAGGGAGAGAGAGCTAGAGAGAGAGGGAGGGAATGACAACCACACAGAGGGATAATTCCAGCCCAGCCACACCCACCGGATCTTAATTGCGTTGTGTGGCATGTAAAGGGAAATCAGTGGCTGCAGCGTGAGGGGACTGTCAAACCCCGGGATAAATCTGTCTCTGACAGACTTAATTGGTAGTTGTCTTGTATTTCCGTGTTATCATTAGCATCCCAAGACACCCCTCCACATGCGCGAGTGTCCGTGCATACACACACGCACACATACAAAGACACAGAAAGACACACCAACACGTTCACACACACACACCGCAAGCATATACACATGCATGCACGCACACACACATCCCTCTTCGATTGGTGAAAAGGTCATTAGATGTGTTTGCTGTAATAGCAGCCTTTCCCCTAGCACACCAGCGTGTCCTATTGACAGATACAGCACTAATAGGACCCGACTAGTGCAGTTTGACGTGATTATTTATCTACAGTTTCAGGATTCCAGGTTTTATGTTTTTGTGAGACATTTGATTATAGTGGTGTATTTTGTCAGTGTCTATTATATTTTCCGCACAGTAATGTATGCCAAATTTGCCAAAAATGTATTTATTTATTATTGTTACAGATAGCCTATTGGCATAATGCTGTAGTTTTCCTATAATAATGACTGTCCTATGAACAAGTATCCCCTACAGATGTCAGAGTGGGAGGCTATACGTTGTAGAGCTCTAGCCCTCAACATACAGAAATGCAGAGAGCAGCCCCAAACTGAACCCCAGCCTCAACCCTAACTGTACCCCATCAGCGCCAGGCCTGGTGTTAGGAGGCAGCCCCTCGGCCCCTCAGTCAATCAGCCCCAGCTTTACCCCAGCAGCACCAGGCATTATTTACATAAATAGTAGAACATTTATGTAAATAATGTATGTAAACAATGAATGTGTAGATTGTTAAATATTAATTAACAATCTTTACCGTGAAGAGAGAGAGAGAGAGAGAGAGAGAGAGAGAGAGAGAGAGAGAGAGAGAGAGAGAGAGAGAGAGAATCTCATCAGTGCAGTTCAGGAGCAACAAAGAAAGATCATTGGATCAATCAGATATCCGATATACAGGATATAAAGACAACAGCACCATTTCCTTCGTAGAGATGTGACAAGAGGGGATTGGTGAGATAATGCAGCAATCCTAAAACAACACAAAGAAAATCCTTGCATACAGTGTAAAGAGTCACTTCGGGGGCTGGGCACACCACTACAAATGTAAATTAGTGTTGCACAGTATACCCACTGTGTACTTTTTCACACAACAAAAAAAATGGTTCGGTACTCTAGTTTTTGTTACATTCGGTACGTCTGTCAAATGTGTCTCACGTGATTGAGATGATCAAGTCAGTCTATCAGCGCAGCCCCTTTATAGTGTGAAGAGCAAAGGGTCTGATCCACTAACTCATTCATTGTTACAGCTGCCTGGGCTATATTGTTAGCTCTTCACTCATGCTGCACAGAAATAAACACACTTGTATAATGCAACACGACATGTAATCATTTTGAAACTGTTCTCTACTGTTTGCAAAATGATGGTTTCCACCAGATTCCACAGCCACATTCTGCCCAGAGGACTTCACAGGTCCAAAAAGTTGGACCCCGTTCCGAAATGGACCCGGGGCTCTCCCATTCAGGCCCGATATGCATAATTGTTTTTGTTATATGGAGTCCTGTTCTGAACAGACCCGAGGACAATGTTCTGTATAGACCTGTTAGGATCCAGACCTGGTCCGATCCGAGTGAGGGAAGCAGCAGAATAAAAAATATATATAGATATTTCATTAAACGGAGCTGATAAAGCATGACGGAGTGGAGGTACAGAGAGGTAACGCTTTAGCATGGGCTGTGCTGTAGATGTAGGCTACTGTGAGTGTGAGCGAGTGACACAGGGAACAGGGAGGAGGGTGGGAGAGATGAGAGACCGCAACCAAGCCGACTCGCGCTATAGTACATTAATAGCTGCCATAGCTAATGTAGGTTATTTTATAATCCAATATGATTACTAGTACCTGTCTTGACTGCATCAAACTGGGAGAAGCTATTTAAACTAGCTAGCTAGCTAGGCTAATTGAGGCTGCATGCACTTTCCTGTCCGACACAGTTACAAACGACAACTCCATTCAAAATAAAAAAAGTATCAGCCTAATTGTTGGCTCTTGGTCGTTGTAGACTGTCCTTCTCCTTTAACTTTTAATTCTGTCATTTTCATTTCATCGTCCACTGATTAGATATCTCCTAACTTTTGCCCCACATGGAGACTCTACGACGGTAGCCTATTGCAGCTTTGATGATTTATGATTGGCCAACAACAACAAAAAGCTACACACGGCACAATCGTGAAAAGCTAAGATCAGCAGCATAAAATATAACTTTTTCTCTCTCTCTTTCTCTCTCTCTCTCTCTACTGCAGCAGTTGCGTTCGGATCTACAGTTGAAGTCGGAGGTTTACATACACTTAGGTTGGAGTCATTAAAACTCGTTTTTCAACCACTCCACAAATTTCTTGTTAACAAACTATAGTTTTGGCAAGATGGTTAGGACATCTGCTTACTCAATGCCACAAGTCATTTTTCCAACAATTGTTTACAGACAGATTATTTCACTTATAATTGTCACGGCTGTCGTCCTCCTCTTCTGACGAAGAGAAGCGAGAAGGATCGGAGGACCAATACGCAGCGAGGTAAGTGTTCGTCATTTTAATGGAAAAACTGAACACTACAAAAACAACAAAGAAACAACCGTGAAGCTAAATAACAATCGTGCTGACACAAACACTACACATAGACAATTACCCACAACCCACAATGACAAAACAGGCTACCTAAATATGGTTCCCAATCAGAGACAACGACTAACACCTGCCTCTGATTGAGAACCATATCAGGCCAAACACAGAAACAGACAAACTAGACATACAACATAGAATGCCCACTCAGATCACACCCTGACCAAACAAAACATATAAATATACAAAGCAAACTATGGTCAGGGCGTGACAGTAATTCTCTGTATCACAATTCCAGTGGGTCAGAAGTTTACAGTTTACAGTTTACAGAAGTTTACATAGTTTACAAGTTGACTGTGCCTTTAAACAGCTTGGGAAATTCCAGAAAATGATGTCATGGCTTTAGAAGCTTCTGATAGGCTAATTGATATAATTCTTGTCAATTGGAGGTGTACCTGTGGATGTATTTCAAGGCTTACCTTCAAACTCAGTGCCTCTTTGCTTGACATCATGGGAAAATCAAAATAAATCAGCCAAGACCTCGGAAAAAAATGTGTTGACCTACACAAGTCTGGTTCATGCTTGGGAGCAATTTTCAAATGCTTGAAGGTACCACGTCCATCTGTAAAAACAATAGTATGCATGTGTAAACACCATTGGACCACGCAGTCGTCATACCGCTCAGGAAGGAGACGCGTTCTGTCTCCTAGAGATGAATGTACTTTGGTACGAAAAGTGCAAATCAATCCCAGAACAACAGCAAAGGACCTTGTGAAGATGCTGGAGGAAACAGGTACAAAAGTATCTATATCCACAGTAAATGAGTCCTATATCGACATAACCTGAAAGGCCGCTCAGCAAGGAAGAAGCCACTGCTCCAAAACCACCATAAAAAAGCCAGACTACAGGTTGCAACTGCACATGGGGACAAAGATCGTACATTTTGTAGAAATGTCCTCTGGTCTGATGAAACAAAAATAGAACTGTTTGGCCATAATGATCATCGTTATGTTTGGAGGAAAAAGGGGGAGGCGTGCAAGCCGAAGAACACCATCCCAACCGTGAAGCACAGGGGTGGCAGCATCATGTTGTGGGGGTGCTTTGCTGCAGGACAGATTGGTGCACTTCGCAAAATAGATGGCATCATGAAGGAGGAAAATTATGTGGATATATTGAAGCAACATCTCAAGACATCAGTCAGGAAGTTAAAGCTTGGTCGCAGATGCGTCTTCCAAATGGACAATGACCCCAGGCAAACTTCCAAAGTTGTGGCAAAATGGCTCAAGGACAACAAAGTCAAGGTATTGGAGTGGCCATCACAAAGCCCTGACCTCAATCCTATTGAACATTTGTGAGCAGAACTGAAAAAGTGTGTGCGAGCAAGGAGGCCTACAAACCTGACTCGGTTACACCAGCTCTGTCAGGTGGAATTTGACCCAAGTTAAACAATTTAAAGGCATTGCTACCAAATACTAATTGAGTATATGTAAACTTCTAACCCACTGGGAATGTGATGAAAGAAATAAAAGCTGAAATAAATAATTTTCTCTCTGTTATTCTGACATTTCACATTATTAAAATAAAGTGGTGATCCTAACTGACCTAAGACAGTGAATTTTTACTAGGATTAAATGTCAGGAGTTGTGTAAAAAACTGAGTTTAAATGTATTTGGCACAGGTGTATGTAAACTTCCTACTTCAACACTTTATGGGCCCTTCAAATTACACCTGAGACCCGTGACAATCATATCAGAACCGACCTATATCCGTGACATTATTTTGAATTCTGGATCCGGACATGCTCCTGTCCCAGATCGGGTCTCGGGTATTCAGGTACTGGTGGATCCGTGAAGACCTCTAGTAATGCCTTGCAAATTACGTAACAACTTATTTTAGAGATAGTGCCCACTTTTATAAAAGAAGAGATTGCTTGCAAATGTTGTTGATCAGTACAATAAAATAATATATTCTCTGAGCAGTTGCTATTTAAATAAGTCTTAAATGGAAGCGATTGTAAGTCATCTGTAGCCCAATGAAACCAGCTAAAACAAGCACAATAACTCAATGCACTCACACATGCCTATTGAACAATATGCATTCACCTGTATTTTGAATAGGCCTAGGTTACATCTTGACTTACCCAGTTTATCAACATTTACCTTTCAAATAGATGATTACCATTATGTTGTTTTGTTTAGTAGTTAGATTGGTAAAAACAAAGTCAAATTGATGGTATATTTGATAAATTTATGCATACATAGCTGTCTAAGAAGTTGACATGAACATTTTCAAATGTAACGATATTGAATGGTAAAATATGCTCAACAATCAAACAGAGCAGTAGCTGAGTTGATCTGTCTGGATCAAGTTCCATTCTGGATCGAGCATCATTTTGGTATCGTTTTGGAATCAAGTATTGCGACACTAAACTTGGTATCAAAGTCAAAATTCTGATATCGTGACAACACTAACGTAAATAATAATTGTGATAAACGAAAGAAGCAGAACTGCAATGTGACTTATTGTTCTCCAAAAGTCGGCAAAGGCTGCCACCGAAAGAGGTCCGTTTGTTCTGACCTCCGCTGCTATAAAAAATACATGAAAACTTAAAAGATATTTTAGTGAGTGCAAGTTTTTCCTTTATTCAAGGAGTCAGCCCAAGACCCTCAGCTCTGGTTGTACCCCAGCAGCACCAGGTCTGGTGCTAGGAGTCAGCCTCAGCCTCTCTCCTGGAGTCAGGCTCACTGGGCTGCCAGGCTACAGCCACACAGCCCATGCATTATTGAGTCTGAGCTTCGGGGGGGGGGGGGGAGTGGATTAGTCAGATATAACCTCAGAGGAGGAGAGAAGGAGAGAGGGATGACATGATGAGAATCACCCCTGGCCATTTAACTACTTTAATTAAATCCTGGATGGAGAGGCCAGAGAGAGGAGAGAGAGAGAGAGGGTGGCGGGGAGGAAGAAAGTGACAAGAAGAGAGATGAAAATGAGGAAAGGTAGGGGGAAGAAAGAGACTGATCGGAATAGAGAGAATAGGAGAGAAAAAAGAGCCAGAGGGAAAATAAAATGAGCAAGTGCTGGCCTCTCATTTGTGTGTGCATATGTATGTGTGTGTGTGTGTGTATCCGGTGTACTGCTGTGATGAGGCAAACTAATGAGATAGCCCTTTGCCATGCTGGTCACACGGCCATGCGGTGTGACAGGGATCTCTGCTCTCAGAGAAAGCAGGAGAAATTAGGTTTAGAGCAACCTGATCTCCATCTCACCCTGCACCCCTGCCACCCTGAAGGATAACATACTGTGTTTGTTGAAGTTGCCAACAAGCACTGATCTATGGTCAGTTTTGCCTTTCTTCTGCTGGTGGTTCTGGTTATGATTGGAGGTGGCTAAACTGATCTTAGATCTGTGGATAGCCTTATTTATGAGATGGTTAGAGAGAGGATGAGAAGGAGAGCGGGAGAGTTGAATTGGGTTGATTATGATGAGGAGAGCCAGGAAGGAAGTGAAGAATTAGAGAGGATATGTTTTTATTTTTAGCTAGGCAAGTCAGTTAAGAACAAATAATTATTTACAGTGACAGCCTAGGAACAGTGGGTTAACTGCCTTGTTTAGGGGCAGAACAACAGATTTTTACCTTGCCAGCTTGGGGATTCGATCTTGCAACCTTTCAGTTATTGGACCAACATCCTAACCACTAGGCTACCTGCCACCTCTGTAAAACAGAGTTCTGTGAGAGGTTGACTGTACCGTTATGCAAGGCATTTCAAATAACATTTTATTGAGTTAAGAACCACTTTCCTGTCCACTCTATCCAGCAAGCCTACACACTTCATCATACACACACACACACACACACTTCACCAGACACCCAGTCCCTTCCACCAGCTCTACACGCCACAGGTTTAATTGTGCTCATGTTGTTATTGGCGTAGCAGAGAACACATTAGCCCTGACCCAGTAAAAGTAAACACAGACACCTGCTCATTAGAACTACAGTATTAATGTTCAGTTTGAACCGAACAGCACAAAGCTAAGACACAATGTTCTGAATTAGCAAACAGAATAAAGCACATCACTCCTTCAGTCCTCCGTTCCCTCGCTCCACCCCTCCATCCCTCCATTCTTCAGCTTGCCTGTAGGAGGGGTGTATAAATAGACCCTCATTAGAGGCAGCAACACAGATGGGTGGAGGGGGGATGGATCAGAGTCAGAGTGTATGAAAACACACACACACACACACACACACACACACACTGGTCAATATAATTCAAATATATACAATCCTGAACATGAATTGAGTCATGCTAATGTGTTTGAAGCGATAACCTTCTTCGCTTCACAGGCCTTAGCCTTGTTCCCTCATGACTGCTCACTATCTCAGACATTGATAGTGTTTCACCAAAGTAATCCAGTGTCCACCTACAGTAGGTCATCTGTAGATGACATAGATGTTTCTCCTGGTCCTAACAGCTTTTACACGGTGTGGAGACATGGACAGGAGACGGGAGTTCAGAGTAGAGGTCTGTCTGGAACTCAGGGAACATACCTGCTATATGGACTTGTACTGCTTGGAAAGATGGGGGTTTTACGATTGGAGGAGAGGGGACAGAAAGAAAGAGACAGATAAAGTGTAATCAATAAACAAAGTAGGAAGACAGAAAAAGGGGCGGTTGTGTAGAGGGAGGAAGACAGTCCATCTCTACGCCTCTGCGCCTCTTCCGCCCCACTAGGCCATAATAACCATGTCAGGGTCATCTGTAACATTATCCTCTTCTCCTCCTGACCTTACCTCACTCCTTCTCTCCCTCCTTTGCCTCTTCTCCATTTATTCTACATCGACCCAGAAGACACATCGTACAATAAGCATCATCATCATCATCTCCAGCCGCTGGTAAATAACATGTTGGGAGGATTGTTCAGTGGGCCTCCAATCAGCCAAGCAGCATTCTGGGTGTGTGCTGTGAATGTTCAGATGCCCCTCGTCTTGAATTGGATAAATATGGCATGTGTGATTTGATGGTCGGAATGACAGTGCGGCTAGTCCCTCTCTTTTTCTCCCCTTGTCTCTCTCTCTCTCTCTCTCTCTCTTTGTGAGATGGCTATCGAGCTGTTGTCCTTAGGCTGGATTCGATCAAACCTGCCATAGCAATGTTTACCTTGTCTTTTTGTTCACTAACTGTTGCCGGCACACACATTGTCTCATTCTGAAAAATGAAAGCAGTAAAGCATGTATTTCACATCATCATCATTGACAATCATCCTCACCATCATCGTCATCACCATCTTTGTCATCATCATCCTCATCCTCATCATCATGGGCAACAGGTAGCTTAGTGGTTAGAGCGTTGGGCCAGTAACCGAAAGGTTGCTGGATCGAATCCCTGAGCTGACAAGGGAAAAAGCTTGTTGTTCTGCCATGGATCAGGGTCGTTAACCCACTGTTCCCCTGGCGCTGAAGACGTGGATGTCGATTTAAGGCAGCCCCCCGCACCTCTCCTATTCAGAGGGATTGGGTTAAATGCAGAAGACACATTTCAGTTGAATACATTCAGTTGTACAACTGACTAGGTTCCCCCTTTCCCATCATCACCACTCCCACCCTATTGTCTTCTGCCATTACAACACTGAGTTTCTCCTATATCCTTGCTACAGTATTATACCCAGTCCACCCCAACCTCACTGAAACGATAGTAACTTTACAGTCAAACTGGCAGTTCAAATTATAGGCTGTTTCCTACTTAGCAATATGCAGTATCTCAACCACTAAACTCAGACTGTACAAGCAGTTAACCCGACCACAGTGATACCATACACCAGTTATTACAGCAGTAGCCAGCAGGCAGCCACTGTGGGCTTGGTAGTAGCAACATTACAGTGGCTACAAACATGTGGGAGGTTTGTGTGACTCCTAGAGGTACAACTCAAATGCTGCTCCTGCTCAATAGAAGTCCTTGGTGTATTTTAAGAGTACTGTCAAGTTGAGTACGGACATTGTGGGCTATTTTATTATGCAGCGTTTATTGTGGTTTCAGCGATTGTGTTGTACAGCTGTTTGCAGTAAATGAGGATTACGTCGTCATGTCTAGGGCTCTGAGTTTTTACTAGCAATGTGATCTGACTTGGAGAAACTCGGGGTCCTAAGTACAGGTTCATGATTGAAGTCAGAAGATGAGTGTATCCTATCATATCTACCTCTTATGTTTCTGGCCTGAAGTTGGTGTTTATCGGCATAGAAACACACTCCTCACCTCAGCCCCCTTTGAAATAGATTAAGGACGCCTGCATGACTGAATGAATCTCTTTCACACGCTCATTTTCTCATTCGCTCTGATTGAATGTGTTTTATCTATTCACACGGGGCAGGGTGAGGAGAGAGGGAGACAGAGAGAGAGAGAGAGAGAGGGGAGGAGGAGGAGGGAGGTGTGGGTGAGAGGTATTGTGGGAGGTGTCATGGTGAAAGGGTCTCTCTCTCTTTCACTCTTTCTCTCACTCCGTCTGTCTTTTGAACCATCTCATTAAACTCCTCTAAATGCATACAGTGACACTATCTCACCCCTGCCATCTCCGTGTCTTAGCCGTACCCCCTCACACACAAACACACACACACACACACACACACACACACACACACACACACACACACACACACACACACACACACACACACACACACACACACGCACACGCACAATATCTCTCCTCCACTGCTGGCCCCTGTCTCCAGCCCCATTCACTTGCTGCCATTCACTCCCTCGCAATAACAGCCACCTCCCACGGCCCTGACTGGGTGACTGCCACCTCCATAACCTAGATACTGTCAAGCCCTGATTCAGAAGGAATCTCCACGCTCTGCGCGGCTCAATAGCCTAGATAAGGCTGGCATCTGTCCAAAGTGTTGCTCTTCTAGAGGATTCTGGTTTAACGGGGCTGGTTTTTAGATAGGGGAAATGGGGGGAGGGGGGGGGTTGACGTATATAATTAATTACTCCTCTTATTATTATTCATTCTGTCTCTGATTGATTTAAAGGCCATCAGCCAGACATGTATATTGTTTGTGTGCAGGTTTGGATGTGTGCGTGTGTGTGCATGCGTGCGTGCGTGCGTGTGAAAAAGGGAGCGACAGAACAGGGGAACTCCACTGTGACAGAGTGACACTGACACTCAGATGTTTCACTTTAAAATGTATGTCAAACAAAAACCCATGATTACAAAGTTCAACAAACCATTCCAGCTCTCTGCACAAGTACTACTTTCAACTATTTCCTCTGAGTATTTTACACAAACATATTGACTGGAAAAGCATCGCAGATGCAAAGTTTGGTAACAGAATGACGGCCCAAACAACCGTCGTTCAACATGCGGCAAGTAGAGGTTAGATCACTGGGCTACTAACCTAGCCGAATCCCTGAGTCAACAAAGGACAAAACATGCCGATGTGCCCTTGAGCAAGACACTTAACCCTATTTACACCAGGGTCGTCGTTGAAGATGGCAGATCCTGGCCATGACCCCACTCTCCGAGGGTGAGTTGGAATATGCAAAAAACACATTTCCAATTCACACACGCGTATTAATACACACGTGTACATGTGGGAAACAGGACAAATAGAAGCACCCAGCAAATTATTAGGACAAACCGTCATTCTGTTACCAAATGTTGCATCTGCACTGTTCTTCAAGTAAATACGTTTTTGCATAATGTTCAGTGTAAATTGTTAGAAAATAGCATAGAGTTGGTATGGTTTGTTTAACTTTGTAATCATTGGTTTGACACACTGAGGAATTGCCCAAAAGAAAAGACAGGAAAGAGGTGAAAATCATGTAGCAGGAGAGGAAGATAGAAATGTGTTTAAAGGGTGAGGGGGAGATGGATAAGAAAGAGAAAAAGAGTGGGAGAGATAATGAGAGGGTGATACAGAAGGAGAGAGAAAGAGAGAATAAGGAGATAGAGACGATTTCCTATTCCATCAGACGCACTGTGGCTCATTCAATATATTCCCCAGGCAATTACCCAGGCCACCTGCTTTGTCTCTCCTATCATTGTTTCCATCTCTCTCTCTCTCTCTCTCTCTCTCTCTCTCTCTCTCTCTCTCTCTCTCTCTCTCTCTCTCTCTCTCTCTCTCTCTCTCTCTCTCTCTCTCTCTCTCTCTCTCTCTCTCTCTCTCTCTCTCTCTCTCTGCGGTCTGTGCTGTGTGTCTGTGAAAACAGCAGCAGAGTAGTGTCTATGATGTAGAGGCAGTTCTAATGAGCTCAGCCTTGCATTCAGCAGGATGCCAGTGGTATGAGACGCCTCTCATCTCACACTGGTTCACTGGCTACGTTTAAACTTTTCATTCTAATTAAATAAATGCACACAACCCGAGAGACACTTAATGTGTCCCAATAGTTGTAGATTGTCTTCTCCTGTTTGTCTCTTATCTCCTTCCTGCCACCCATAGAAGAGGCCAAGGAGAGGAAGCCTCACAAGACTATTGGTACACAGCCACACTACACCTCTTCCTAACCTCCACCCTAACCCCCTACCACAACCCCTATGACACACCGAATACCCTCTCCTGTTATCATGGTGAGGTGTACTATATGTTGGAGGTGTTGTCTATGAGAGGTCAGAGGTCATGTCCAGCAGCCCAGGGGGTCAGTGGGGGCTTGTGGGGGAGTGAGTAGGGTTTATTCATGGACAAATGAGTGTGCCATTTGGACACAGTGGGACTCACAATAAACCTCATTAAAGGCCCGTTGATGAACTGCTCCAAATTACAGCCTAGAACAGTGCATCTGCCAGTATGGACAATTACAACTAGAGGCAATAACACACACGCATCCCTCCTACTCTCTATCTCCTTCTCTTTCTCTCCTTCTCTCGCTCTCTTTCTCTCTCTCTCTGTCTATTCAATCCTTTCTGCTGTTTTCTCTTCCCTTGTACTGTCTCCTCTCTCTATCTTATATCCTTCTCTCTTCCTCTCTCTGTCATTCACTCTCTCTCATTTCTGCATCTCTCTCGCTCTCTCTCTCTCGGGGTTTCTCTCTCTTTAAAAAGATCATATCTGTTGCTTTAATCATCTGGTGTTTGTGATTTTATATTGATAATAAAGTGGGATTGGAATTCTGATCATCTTTCCCTCTTTCTGTTCTTCACGTGTCCTCTCTCTCTTTCTCTCTCTCTCCTTCACTCTTTCCTCTCTCCACACCTCCTGTTGTTTGTCCTCCCTTACTATTTCCACCACCGTGTGTTTGTTCTCCTAGCTTTTGGGTGTTGTTGATCCTTGACCTCATTAAGGAAAAGATTCACACAGTCATAATACCACTCAGGAATGCCACTCGCCTCCAATAAAATGTTTGTACTCACTGACTCCACTCCTGTGTACACAGCGCTGGCCATCCTTCAGCTCTGCTGCTAAGCACACACACAGTGCACACAGATGTCTTTATTTTCAGAACATGGGAAGGAATGACTCACCAGCTATCTGTTCGATCTTCTTTTCCATTATCACACTATAGCAATGTGAGAAATCCCCTGGTATTCACCGGCCACACAGATCTACAGCAGTGTAGACTGGATGATTGTCAATGATTCATTCAGACTGACCCTTCATTTGTTTGACCTTTATCATGTCATATTTAGGATTGTGATCATCTGGTTGTGGGTGTTTGTATGTGTGTGTGTGTGTGTGTGTGCGTGCGTATATGTGTCCGTGCCGGTGTGTGTGTTCACCTCTCTCCCAGAGATAAGCCTGCCTCACACCCTGTGTGTATCTCTGGCCCCATAAAGCTGACATGACGGATGTCCCTCTACCCCAGACTGTGTCCCCATGCTTATCAACAGATCTCAAACCTATTGTTTTGACCCCACAAACGTTGGCTTCATATGGATCAGGCCTGGTACCAGAGGCCTGTCAGGGCTTTAGTGACCTAGTGGTTGGTGCTATCGCCTGGTGTCCAGCTCTAGCTTTGTGACGACTAGGCTGCGTTGGGTGGTTCACTTTCATCCTGTAAGAACCTGCTTCTACATGGGTTATACAAATGAAACATGTAGAGACTGGCCATGGAACTGGCCTGGCTTATGCAAGGTTCATACATTCAAGAGTGGGGTAACTTGTGTTCGCTTGGTGGTGATTCTACATGGAACCTTCGTATGGAACCTTTGTAACTGCTCTCCCTGTCTGTTTTCAGGAGTTTACATTGCTATCAGGTATGTGAATTCTCACGTTTTCAGCATTGACAGTAATAGATAGATTCAGAACCCAAGGGGGACTTGGAAACCACTAAAGCCCTCTAAGACTGGAGTTGGACATCTCTAATATGAGGTGTTGAGTTCACTGTTTCCGTAACTAACACTGGAACTTTAGAAGGGCCAGTGCACATGTGCAGACTTGGCTTTAGTTAAGCACTGGGACATATACAGCTGCTCTGAAGGCAGAGGGAGACCAACACTGAAGTATCAAGGCCTATCGTAGGCCAGAGGCTTGCAACGGTCAAGGCCTTTCATTGGCTGGCAGCTTTTGTTGGATCAAGGCCTGTCATTGGCCAGCGGCTTGGTTGGATCGAGCTCCTTTGATTGGCCTGTAGCTTACTGGCTTGCAATGATAAAACACCACTGGTTTGCTCTAGGCTTGTTCAGAGCGAGCCCTGGTATTTTTATGTGTTTGCCTCTCACACAGAGACACACAGTTGTGGGCAGTGGTGTGAGGGGAGACAGTGTACCATGGCGTTTATACTGTATAACATCTCCTTTCTATAGATGTCATGGTGTAACAGGAAGTGTTTGAATAACAGAGGCTCTGATCCTCTGCTCCTTAGCAGATAAAGAGTCCCTTTGGCAGGGTGCCGTTTACCAAAACCCTTTACACTCTCTCTCTCTCTCTCTCTCTCTCTCTCTCTCTCTCCCTCTCTCCTCACACCAACCATAATACACACCATAGGAATCCGTTACCTTGGTTACTGGCAACAGCTCAACAACGGCTTTGGCAACGGCACACTCTTTCTTCGCCATTTTTATTCCGCCACCACTCTACTCTTCTTTCTCCAGTCCTGCTCGCTCCCACTTTCTTTCGCTCTTATTTATCCTTTCTCTCGTTCTCTTTCTCTCTCTCTCTCTCCCACTCTTTCCATCTTCTCTCTCTCTCTTTCTCTTCATCTCCCTCTCTCTCACTCCCTCTCTTCTCTCTAAGGTGTTTTAGTGTGGTGTATATTTCAGGGGTTATTTTCCCCTTAGTCTCATTGGACTCATTAGTGTCCTATGCTGAGGCCCTGTCTGTGCTTAGCGCGCAGCAGAGCAACAGAGCAGAGCACACACACCTGTGTGTAAGTGAGCACAGGCGCGTGCAACTGTGCGTTTGTGGCATGTGTGTGTATATGTGTGTGTGTGTGTGTGTGTGTGACATGCTCCTACAGGGCCTCTCTGGCAACCAGTAATTATTGAACCTCCAGGCACATGATGTTTATGTTTGATTACAGTGATCAACGGAAGGGTTATGGAGACTGTGTGTGTCTGTCTGTCTGTCTGTCTGTCTGTCTGTCTCTGTGTAGAGAAGTGAGAATCAGAAAGGAAGTGAAGGTTAGAGAGGAGAGGAGCATCTGGCAGTGCCACTGCTCTAGGGAACACATCTCATGGTAATGTGTAACATGAGCCCAGTCCCACTGCTCTAGGGAACACATCTCATGGTAATGTGTAACATGAGCCCAGTCCCACTGCTCTAGGGAACACATCTCATGGTAATGTGTAACATGAGCCCAGTCCCACTGCTCTAGGGAACACATCTCATGGTAATGTGTAACATGAGCCCAGTGCCACTGCTCTAGGGAACACATCTCATGGTAATGTGTAACATGAGCCCAGTGCCACTGCTCTAGGGAACACATCTCATGGTAATGTGTAACATGAGCCCAGTCCCACTGCTCTAGGGAACACATCTCATGGTAATGTGTAACATGAGCCCAGTCCCACTGCTCTAGGGAACACATCTCATGGTAATGTGTAACATGAGCCCAGTGCCACTGCTCTAGGGAACACATCTCATGGTAATGTGTAACATGAGCCCAGTCCCACTGCTCTAGGGAACACATCTCATGGTAATGTGTAACGTGAGCCCAGTGCCACTGCTCTAGGGAACACATCTCATTGTAATGTGTAACATGAGCCCAGTGCCACTGCTCTAGGGAACACATCTCATGGTAATGTGTAACATGAGCCCAGTCCCACTGCTCTAGGGAACACATCTCATTGTAATGTGTAACATGAGCCCAGTGCCACTGCTCTAGGGAACACATCTCATGGTAATGTGTAACATGAGCCCAGTCCCACTGCTCTAGGGAACACATCTCATGGTAATGTGTAACATGAGCCCAGTCCCACTGCTCTAGGGAACACATCTCATTGTAATGTGTAACATGAGCCCAGTGCCACTGCTCTAGGGAACACATCTCATGGTAATGTGTAACATGAGCCCAGTGCCACTGCTCTAGGGAACACATCTCATGGTAATGTGTAACATGAGCCCAGTCCCACTGTCCCTTACTGCAACTTATGGACCTCATCACAGCCTGTCATGTCTGTCTACTCTGATTCGATTAACACATTGGTAACACAACCATGGAGAAGAAGTGTGACATGTGACTGAGATCAGGGCCTTTCAGGGGACGTGCTCAAATGGAAAAAGTTCATGATGTTACGAATTTGCAAAATGTATGATATGTTACGAATTCTAGCTAGATGGCTAGATGGCTACGGTTAGCTGTGTGTGTGTGTGTGTGTGTGTGTGTGTGTGTGTGTGTGTGTGTGTGTGTGTGTGTGTGTGTGTGTGTGTGTGTGTGTGTGTGTGTGTGTGTGTGTGTGTGTGTGTGTGTGTGTGTGTGTGTGTGTGTGTGTGTGTGTGTGTGTGTGTGTGTGTGTGTGTGTGTGTGTGTGTGTGTGTGTGTGTGTGTGTGTGTGTGTGTGAGAGTGCATACAAGAAAGACCAAAATTCTGAGAAAAGTCTACACGTGTTTAGTCTGACCATGGATGTCTGAATTAACCCATTGGCCTACTTTATAGCTAATGATTTTTGCTTGTAAAGTTAAAGGAGTGTTCATTGATGAAAGTTAATGTATGCGCATGCATGTTTCTTTACATTGAGCTATATATATGTTGCTGAAGTTCGGGAAGAAGACCACACCTAAAATATTCTCAACCCCTCCACTATCTAGTCATTACCTGCATTTATACTCACCTGTTCCACAACTAACCTGTGTGTTTGCTTCCTGCGTTACACTAAGCGTTGCACACTTTCCGAGGTTCGCTACTCATTGCTTGTCTGCCCAGCTTTTGTTATTGCCTAGCTTTCCGACTATCCACTTTAACCGCTAGTTTCTTTTAATTTTCACTGTCTCTGGTTATTGAATAATTCTTTGCTTTTTCTACTCACCACCTCCTTCCATCTGATGAAGACATGTTCCCGGATAAGCCACCGAAGGTACAGCATTCAGTCAGAACATGTCACGTTCCTGACCTGTTTCTGTTAGTTTGTTGTATGTGTTAGTTGGTCAGGACGTGAGTTTGGGTGGGCATTCTATGTTTTCTGTTTCTATGTTGGTTTAAGGGTTGCCTGGTATGGCTCTTAATTAGAGGCAGGTGTTTGGCGTTCCTCTAATTGAGAGTCATATTTAGGTAGGTTGTCTCACAGTGTTCGTTGTGGGTGGTTGTCTCCTGTGTCAGTGTTTGTCGCACCATACGGGACTGTTCGGTTTGTTTGTTCATCGTTATTTATGTGTAGGCTATTTTCCCTGTTCGTGCGTTCTTCGTGTTTATGTAAGTTCGTCGTCCAGGTCTGTCTACTCCGTTTGTTATTTTGTTTATTAGTCAAGTGTATTTCGTTTTCGTGTTTTTCCCGTCTTTACTTTAATAAATATTATGTCTTCACAATCCGCTGCATTTTGGTTCAATCCCTGCTCCTCCTCTTCGGATAAAGAGGAGGAGGACAACCGTTACAGACCAAGCCAGTGGTTCCAACCATCAAATCAAATTTCAAATCAAATGTATTTATATACTCCTTCTTACATCAGCTGATATATTAAAGTGCTGTACAGAAACCCAGCCTAAAACCCCAAACAGCAAGCAATGCAGGTGTAGAAGCACAGTGGCTAGGAAAAACTCTCTAGAAAAGCCTAAACCTAGTAAGAAACCTAGAGAGGAACCAGGGTATGAGGGGTGGCCAGTCCTCTTCTGGCTGTGCCGGGTGGAGATTATAACAGAACATGGCCAAGATGTTAAAATGTACATAAATGACCTGCATGGTCAAATAATAATAATCACAGTAGTTGTCGAGGGTGCAGCAGGTCAGCACCTCAGGAGTAAATGTCAGTTGGCTTTTCATAGCCGATCATTCAGAGTATCTCCATGGTCAATGACCATCCACCAGCTCCTCCCCGTCACTCCCGTCACCTACTGATGCACCATCGACAACAAACTCTATTGCATGATCAAAGCCAACCTTCCAGGTTTACTATGTCCAATCTGCAACTTCCCCTCCCACCCAGGCTGCTCCAGCCACGCTTCAAAGGCTTCTTCTCCATGCTGCTCCATAACCCCCGCCCAGGCACACCTCTGCCCCCTTGGCCACCCAAGCCATCACCCCCCCCAAGCCCCTCCTAGGGATCGACTTTGAAAGACAATGACGTCCCATCAAGTTCTCTGGGGGGTGCATGGTGTGCAATAAGTTCCACTCACTCGTCGGCAACGCCTCCGCCTGCTGTCCACGTCTGCTCCAGACCCCACACCCGCTAAAGCTAACCAATCCTGACCGGCCCGAAGTCCTCTCTACCCCATCAACATCTAAACCATAGCAGACAAAATCGTGTCTAACCACAACACCCTCTTCGTCCATTTCCTCCTCAACGGACTCACCCACAGTTTCGCCCCCCTGCCTCATCACCCTGTCATTATCATCCTTCACAAGCCCCAACCTTCAAACTAAAATTACGAGACAGGAAGCCAACGAGATCAGTGAGGGTTGTTCCACCTGAAAAAGCACAAAAATTGGATTTCGACACCCACCATCTCAGATAAGATTATCTTTCCTGCAACATTATTTTGTTGAAATCTAATTTAATCTCTTAGAAATTAAGCTAATTGATTATATCTAACTTGGCCATTTTAATTTATAGGATTCATTTAATATTCAATAAATATAGTATCTAAAATCCAATCTGGAAACTATTCTAACAATGAGTCAGACATGAGGAATCCAAAGGAATGTTCAAAAGCCACACACAGACCCCCTCACGCCAATCCCACCCCAACAAAGAGTATATAAAGTACCAGTCAAAAGTTTGGACACACCTACTCATTCAAAGGTTTTTCTTAATTTTTTCTATTTTCTACATTGTACAATAATAGTGAAGACATCAAAACTATGAAATAACACATATGGAATCATGTAGTAACCAAAAAAGTGTGAAAAAAATTGAAATATATTTTTGATTTTAGATTCTTCAAAGTAGCCACCCTTTGCCTTGATCAGCCTTGCACACTACTGGCATTCTCTCAACCAGCTTCACCTGGAATGCTTTCCCAATAGTCTTGAAGGAGTTCCCACATATGCCGAGCACTTGTTGGCTGCTTTTCCTTCACTCTGCGGTCCAACTCATCCCAAACCATCTCAATTGGGTTGAGGTCGGGTGATTTCGGAGACCAGGTCATCTGATGCAGCACTCCATCACTCTCCTTCTTGGTCAAATAGCCCTTACACAGCCTGGACATGTGTTGGGTCATTGTCCTGTTGAAAAACAAATAGTCACATTAAGCACAAACCAGATGGGATGGCGTATCGCTACAGAATGCTGTGGTAGCCATGCTGGATAAGTCTGCCTTGAATTCTAAATAAATCACTGACACTGTCACCAGCAAAGCACACATGCGGAGATCATCCATGCACCTACTCTGCATCTCACAAAGACACACGTGGTTGGAATCAGAAATCTCCAATTTTGACTCATCAGACCATAGGACAAATTTCCACCGGTCTAATGTCCATTGCTTTTGTTTCTTGGCCCAAGCAAGTCTCTTCTTCCTATTGGTGTCCTTTAGTAGTGGTTTCTTTGCAGCAATTTGACCATGAAGGCCTGATTCATGCAGTCTCCTCTGAACAGTTTTATGTTGAGATGTGTCCGTTACTTGAACACTGTGAAGCATATATTTGTGCTGCAATTTCTGAGGCTGGTAACTCTAATGAATTTATCCTGTATAAAATAGTAAAAATAAAGAAAATCCCTTGAATGAGTAGGCGTGTTCAAACTTTTGACTGGTACTGTAGTATCATTTTTCTTTGTCTGACAAGAAGTATGGAGTTGCAGCTTGGATTGTTGTTTCTTCAACCTATGTAATGTATTCCCAGTGAATTTGGTGATGCTTTTTCTTTCCCTATCAGAAAAATGTGTCATTGAAGTTAGGTTTTTGTCCCATCCTACAACCTCATATTACCAGGTTCTGACAACTAGATGATGCCGTTCTTGCTGTTAGGTGAAACAAGTTTTAAGATCTACCCCCCCCCCCCCCCAATGTTAAAGGGATCGTTAACCCAAATTACAAAATAACATTGGTTTCCTTACCCTGTAGGCAGTCTATTGACAAGGTATGACAGCGACCCATGCTTTCTTTTTGCATTTGTGGCACATATCCTATGCAACTCAGTGGCACCTACAGGTAATTGCCAAATTGGGCCATCACGAGCCAGAACAGCTTCAATGCATCTTGGCATAGGTTTTACAATTGTCTCGAACTTTGTTGATGGTGGTGGAAAACGCTGTCTCAGGCGCCACTCTAGATTCGCCTTTAAGTGTTCAACTTGGTTGAGATCTGGTGACTGAGATGGCCACGGCATATGGTTTACATCGTTTTCATGCACATCAAACCAATCAGTGACCACTCGTGACCTGTGGATGGGGGCATTTTCATCCTATGGGGGCATAGCCACGGTAGCCAAAATATTGGTCTGCCCTGCATTTTTATACATGACCCTCAGCATCATGGGATGTTGATTGTATCCCTCATTCACTGAGGTTTTTCCATTATTGTGACAGTTACCTGTACATTAGCATTTTCACACTTCATGTTCAAATCATCCTAAAGTATAAAACAATTATTGTGTATCTCAATGATGTTACTTGAAGATGACTTGGAAATGAAGCGCGAACATTCTAATATAGGTACCATTGACTTGCCCAAATGTTAAAAAGTTAGCGTCACAGTGGTAAAACCAAAGCATGGGTTGCTGTCATACAGCACCTTTTCCATTGACTGCTTACAGGGTAAGGAAACCAATATGTCTAATTGTAATTTGGGTGAACTATCCCTTTAACATCAGCCAATAGCAGAAACAGCACCGTCACCAAATTCACTGAGAATACATTACACAGGATGAAGAAACAATACAGACCACCTCCAGCGTCACGCTTCCTCTTCACCAGGCTAGCTCACATAACCCCTACATTCCCTTTTTAATAGAATCTTTCAAACTATTATTTTGAAGCTGCGGTCTGTGGATGGAGGAGTGTGTCTGTGTGTCCGTCTCCTCATCCCTGGCAGCAGTGGCAGTGTGGATGGTGGTGAGGGGGCTGTTTAGTCTGTGTTATGTATAAGGGCAGACATTGATTGGTGGCCATTTATAAATGATGGTGCATAATGTAATACATTCCCCTTGGTTGGGACTTTATCTGCGGCTCAATAAAACATGAAGCCTCCGAGGGACATGAAATATTCAGAAGACACAGAAAGGATATAAGAGCCACCTCTCTCCCCGCCGACAGTGGTACTGTTATACAAACAGGCTTTATGGCGATGGCCTGGGAGGGACAGGGGAAAAGCCCGTCTGTTTTAATCAACTCCGTTACAGGCATGGTTGCGTATTGAAACATGGCGTCTGTGTGTGTACATGATTCTTCGTCGATACTCCGGCCTTGAGGAGAGTAGAACACAAGGCAAAGCACACGTACCCAACATGGAAGAATATAAAGCAGGCTGTACCTGTATAATTTGCATATTGACAGTCAGGTGTTTCAGCTGCATAGTCTACCGAGGGAACCTGTGGTGTGTCTGTAGAATGGGTGATGCTACAAGCAGCAGTAAAGCAGTGAAACAGTAGATTGAGCTGGTGTATTTGTCTGTTCTCATCTGTGACAGCCCTAAATGTTTTTAGATCGTGCCAGTGGCGGAGGGCTCTGTCGGAGCATTACCACCTGTCTCCAATTCTCTTTTGTCTCTCATATGAATGTAAAAACAAAGGGAGACATTCAGTGGGATGTTTTTACTGTTTTAACAGAGGACCCTGCTGGGAGAATGACTCCAGACATTTTCACGGCACTTCACACTCTATCTCAGAGTTTGATGTGTAGGTGTGTGTTAAGCTCACCAGTGTTCCCATTCCTGTGTGTGTGTGTGTGTGTGTGTGTGTGTGTGTGTGTGTGTGTGTGTGTGTGTGTGTGTGTGTGTGTGTGTGTGTGTGTGTGTGTGTGTGTGTGTGTGTGTGTGTGTGTGTGTGTGTGTGTGTGTGTGTGTGTGTGTGTGTGTGTGTGTGTGTGTGTGTGTGTGTGTGTGTGTGTGTGAGTGCGGGCGGGCGTGCGGAGGTGTAGGCGGGTGGACGGGTGGACTTGTGGGACGTGTGAGTCTCTGTGTGTGCGTGCGTGTGTGTGCATGCTGGCTCACAGTGTGTGTGTGTGCATTCCTGTGTGTGTTAAGATCTGCCAGTCATAGCTGGGCTCAGTCTCTAATAGGGGCACTGGTGAGGTCATCCAACATCTGCTGTCAAAACCAAATTGTCTTCAGTCAACAAAATGAGGGAACGAACCCCCGCTACACACACATTACACACGCATTACACTCACACACATTACAAACACACTCCACACACACCCTCCATAATCTCCCAACCTCCATCAGTGTTTTCTCTCTAGCTCCCTGCTTTCTAAACCCTTGTCCATCCCTCTCTCTAAGTGCATCTGTCACTTCATTCCAGGTCTTCATCTATTTTTCATGGAGGTAAATTGCCTGGTTCCTGTGTACCGTGAACTCTGTCTGCGTAATCCACAGAGATGACCTCTAATAACACTCTGCGCCATTCACCATCATCACACGGCCCCTCCCTCTGCTCCTCACACTGGCTCTCGCTCTCTTTCTCACTTCTTCCCGTTCTCTCTCTCGCTCCTTACTTTCCTCTTTCCCTTCTTCTCTCTTGCTCCCTCCTCCTCTATCCCTGTTTCTCTGTGTGAGACCCATCTCTCCGTCTGTGGGGCCCTCATTCTCTCTCTCTTGTCTATCTCTTATCTTTCCTCCCTTTCCGTCCATGTCCATCTGTAATTCTGTGATTAGGCCGTACTCCATGGACAGATAAGAGGGTGAGAGTGTCATTAATTTAGACTTTTCAGACCTGCGTTGGTATGAGGGAGACAATAAAAACCTGCTTTGTCCTTCCTGGGCAGAATGATGGCAGGCTCACAGCATATTAGGCTGGACAGAGGTGTGTGTGTGTGTGCGTGTGACAGCTGTGTGACGACGGATCAACAGAGATGGCAGTTCTAGCCGAGTTCACTTCCTCTAATTAGCTTTTAATTGACAGCCGTTAAAGATGACAATCCTCATCCATGATTAACTGTTGCACAGAAACCAAACCACTCTCTCTCCCTCTATGACTTTGCCTCTCTCCATCTCTCTAACGCTCTCCAAACACACACACACACACATACGCACACACACACACACACAAAGACATAAATACACACACACCTCATTCAGCACTTAACCAGCTGTAATAGTTACATTCCCTTCTCCATCTCTCATTTGCTAGGGGGAATTGCCTCGAAATTGGCAGCGAACGGGAGAATTGTCCCAGAATACATTTCTATAAATGCCCGCAAATAGACAGAGAAATGAAAACATGACCTGCTGAAATTTCACTTACGTTGGGTGAGGAAGCAAAGCCATGACAGTATCCAATCAGCAGCATATTGGTTATTGGTACATCTCCGTATGTAACATGAGCACCTATAAAGAAAATGTATTGACAGGAAATGCAACCACACATCAGTTGGTCATTTTCAAACATGATGCGACCGGTATTATTGGCTGCAAAATAGCCCTCAATAGTAAAAAGTAGGTTAGAAAGACAGTATTTCCAGTAACCTAACTGTGTAGGCTACTAACAACAGTGTCATCCATGCTCAGTAGAAGCGAACGGGAGAAGACGTTTTGAATCGGATCAGGCACTACATGAACACCTCCAATAAGTACAGTCACTTTTGGTAACGTTTCAAAACGTCTTCTGTTTGCTCCTTCTGAACACGATACTGTTAAACACATGAGTGGGCCTACAATACAGTTCCCCAGTCATCGTCACATCATCTAGGGGTCACTATCACTATCCCTTTGATGATGCCACACTAGCCCACGTCGTCAAGACTAGTGTGTAATGTATTCAGTGTGTTCCTATCTGTGTGTTTGTGTAGTGTGTGAAACAGGCCTTCCAGACGCTATGCATTGACTTCATAAAGGGGATTCATTCTGTGGGACTTCCCTCCAGAGGATCCTCGTTCCCCTAGGCACTCAGCTGCTGTCGGAGTTCACTCATAGTGCAACGTTACACAGTTCGATGGGGACTCATATTCATTCTACTAGAGTAGTATCATCTAGAGTAGAGAAGCCCACATAGTGTGTCTACCTACAGTATCATACACTATCAGCCCTTTGGCTGTCCCCATAGGAGAACCCTTTTTGGTTCCGGGTAGAGCCCTACATGGGACCCGAAAGGTTTCTACCTGGCACCAAAAAGGATTCTTTGAAGGGTTCTCTTATGGGGACAGCTGAAGAACCCTTTTAGGGAAAGGAGGAAGGGAAAGGGGGAAACCTAGTCAGTTGCACAACTGAACGCATTCAACTGAAATGTGTCTTCCACATTTAACCCAACCCCTCTGAATCAGAGAGGTGTGGGGGGAGGCTGCCTTAATTGACGTCATCGGCGCACAGGAAACAGTTGTTGTTGGGGTTTAGGGATAGCCCCCTTTTTTTAAATGTTTGCCTAAAATGACATACCAAATCTAACTGCCTGTAGCTCAGGCCATACAGCAAGGATATGCATATTCGTGGTACCATTTGAAAGGAAACACTTTGAAGTTTGTGGAAATGTGAAATGAATGTAGGAGAATATAACACAATAGATACTTGGACTTTGATTGAGCTTTTCCAGTATTAGAAGCCATATTATAAGTTCAACATTTGCAAAACAACCAGTTTTCATAACTTCATAACTCTGAATATTCTTATAATTTTTGTCCAAAAGGAAAAGGCATGCTGTTGCAAAAGGTTAGCGTCTACATTTTGCCACAGATACAGGGTTTACTCCCGTAAAGCCCAGCTCATTGGCTATCTAGCTAGCTTTGTTTGACCCCGGTTGGTGCTTATTGGACAAAGATACCGTCAATCAAATGAAGACCATCCGCGTTATCGGCGTGCCTTGAAGGCGTCGCTCTCTGACCAAATCTGGTGTCCTATAGGATATACTACACCTCTAATGCTATAGGGAAGTCTGGTTACATTCTAGGATCTCTGAGGAATACATACGGATGTGATTTGACTGGTTGAAACAACGTTTAGAGTTAGATTTTCAAATTGAGCGAGTGGAAATACAAAATCGATCATGCATGCTATATGGACCTTTTTAGGATATGAAAAAGGATTTTATCTAACAAAACGACACTTCATGTTATCTCTGGGGCCCTTTGGATGATACATCAGATCAAGATTTTCAGAATGTACGTACACATTTCACCTTCAGAGGGGAAGTTATCCAACCTATCGCAGTGAAAAAAGTGTTTTGTTGTTAGGAGCTCTCCTCAAACAATAGCATGGCATTTTTTCACAGTAGCTACTGTAAATTGGACAGTGCAGTTATATTAACAATCATTTAAGCTTTCACCCGATATGACACTTCTATGTACCGGCATTTGTTGTTTCTCTAAAATCTGCGATCTTGACACAAGGCGCTGCATGATTTACAACTGTCCCGTTGACGGGACGCCGATCCCTAAGTTAACCTTTTACGGGGGCAGCCCGACACCGGTACACTTATGACAACATCCAGCTCAAAGTGCAGGGCGCGAAATTCAAAATCTATTTTTTTTTTATATTTAACTTTCACACATTAACAAGTCCAAGACACCAGATGAAAGGTGCACATCTTGTGAATCAAGCCAACATGTCCGATTTATAAATTGTTTTACAGGGAAGACAAAATATGTAAATCTATTAGCTAACCACGTTAGCAAAAGACACAACTTTTCTAACTCCATCAGTTTCTTACTCCATCAGGTGCTATCACAAATTCGACCAAATAAAGATATAAATAGCCACTAACCAAGAAACAAATTCATCAGATGACAGTCTGATAACATATTTATTGTATAGCATATGTTTTGTTCGAAAAATTTGCATATTTCATGTATAAACCATAGTTTACATTTCAGCTACAATCCGAAATTGCACCGAAAGCAGCCATAATATTTACAGACACCAACGTCAAATAGCTAATTACTCATCATAAAACATTTCTGAAAAATACATAGTCTGCAGCAATTGAAAGACAGGCATCTTGTGATTCCAAACAATATTTCCGATTTATTAAATGTTTTACAGCGAAAACAATATGTATCGCTATATTAGCGTAGCTACAATAGACAGACACAATTGGGCGCCCACGGCCAGTTCACATGCACGACAGATATATGAAATAACATCATAAAATGGGTCTTACTTTTGCTGATTTTTCATCAGAATGTTGAAGAACGTGTCCTCTGTCCAGATGAGTCGTTGTTTCGATTCAGAATGGCAAATTTCCCTCTTCAATTAGCATTGGCACAAGCCGAGTGGCATAAATTTATCCAACGTAAACACAGTCAGAGGACGGAACACGGCAAAACTCCCGAATAAATTTCAATAATCTGATTAAACTATATTGAAAAAACATACATTACGATGATATGGTCACATGTATCAAAAAAAATTCGAGCCGGAGATGTTAGCCGTTCGATACGAAGGCAAAACAGAAGTCAATCCCACTTCCTTCAGAGTACCGGAAGTGGACGGTCACGTCAAAGAAATAGTTTTTTTTCCACCACAGAACAAGATGAGCACAAACATTTCTTCTCTGACATCCTCTTTACACCAATAGGAAGGCGTATAGAGTGTCAGCAGACTCCTAAGTGTCAAGACCATGTATAGGCATCAAGTTGAAAAGAGCATTGATTTCTGACATTTCACTTCCTGGTCAGGAAAAGTGCTGCAGAAGGACTTCTGTTTCACTCAGAGAAATAATTCCAACTGTTTTAGAAACTAGAAAGTGTTTTCTATCCAAAAAGAATAATACTATTCATATTGTACGAGCAAGAATTTGAGTAGGAGGCCGTTTGAAATGGGCACGATTTCACTGGCTACTCAACACTTTGCCTTGCAGCCATAAGAAGTGTTAACTGACTTGCTCAAGTGCAGTTCTAGATAGCAGTTTCTTTCTACGAGTGTATGGATTTCAGAGTGTGTGTGCGGTCTGAGGCCAGTGATTATTTGTCATCCGTCCCATGTTTAATTATGGACTCTTTCTTTGTTTTCTGATGACAACAGCGAACATGTGTGGGAGGAGTTTTTATTAATGACAAGGCCTATTGTGTCAATCATAAAGATTAGGAAATTCACCAATCCTTGCAAGATTAGGAAATTAACAAATCCTCCCAAGCACACACACACACACACACACACACACAGATGTTCACACACACGTGGACACACGGGTGATCTCTGAAGTGCTAAATGATAGTTGCTGGTGATTGTGCAGACTGTGGTTGTAGCTGGGGTGAGTGTTAGATGTATATAATCTGGGCCTGCCAAACTCAGAGTCGAGAGGAAGAACACTAATGACTGTGATTGGTATAAAGACCCACAGATCAAACCTAGCCCAGCTATCAACTCTATTCCCCTATTCCACTATCCTCTCATTCCTCTCCTAGGGTCTCTCTCCTTTCCCATACTCTCCTTCTTTCATTTGTCTCCTTTATCCTGCCCTCTCCTAGTCTCATTTCCGTTCCTCTCTTCCACTCTTTCTCTCTCTCCCCTCCCAATCGTTCTCCTCTTCCCCTCTCCTCACCATGATGATGATGATGGAGGTCAGCTGACAGAGCCAGTGTCACGGTGTCGAGGTGTGTGTGCGTTGTGGGTGCGTTCTGTGTCAGGTGTGTGGCGGATGATTCTAATCTCTCTAAGGGGTCGGTGTCGTGGTTGTCACGGCGATCGTGCCCGAGGCTGATGCTCACTGACAGCTGATGTCACCATCACTATCCATCACACAGCTTTAATAGCTCATATTTCACCCTTTATGTGTGTGTGTCTTAGATTCCTGCATCAGGTCATATATTCGTGTTTCCCTGCGGTTGAACTGCAAAGAAATCAGCTGGCAGGTTCAATGAAAACATTATTTCAGCCTGCGGGTCGGCTTGCGGTTCAGAACAATTATATTGCGAGTCAGAAAACGTTTTAAATCAAGATATTTTAAAAAGTACAAACCCAAGAGCTTGTTGTGTTGCATCATGTTGCATATTCCATTCGTTGAGCGGTGAGGCAGCCACTCACCCAGGGGATCAGGGAAATATTTCTCCATTATCTGTGTGGTCCTGAAACGTATGTTTCATCCCCCCACGTGAGAATACGTTGACAAGTTTACTTTCAATGGCTATTCTAGCTCACATGAAAATGACTAATGTAAGCGGATAAATAAATATAAAGTTGATGAAATACACCATCGTGAAATCCCCATTTTGGTTTGGAAGTCATTGTGGACAAGGACCCATTAGATGGATACACAGCCTGCAAAAAGTGCAAGCAGGTATTTATTTACAACAGGCTAATTCTGTTTATTATCAGTTAAGTATTATGTTAATTCAGGCTTTCGTTCATTTACACCATACCAAGTCAAATCAAGTTTAAACTCTCTGGCTGGTAAAACGTTTGAGTATGGCCTGCTAAATAAAAGCATTTTTGCATATTCGATTCTGAGAATTGTTTATTTAATTTTCAATTAATCTATTTGATTATCAAAACAATATTGAATGTAAAGGTATTGTTTTGTTATGTCGGCTCTATAGCTAAGAAGGCTAATTAGGAGGCCCTTTTTTTAAAGCGATATTTAAGAAAGATATTGTTCTTTACTCATGGCATGGTTTCCTTTTATCCAAACGTTGAAAAGACATTGTAGTGATATCTGATAGATATCTCCGTAATTGATTGGTTATGCATGTCATCGTCATAACCGGATATGACTAACCTAGCAATGGGGACTAGCAGATAGTAGCTCGGTGGACTGCATGTTAATTGTCTGATTTAAGAATTATTTAACATAACTAAACCGGATAACTCACTGCCTGGTCTCCATCATGACAGACATGCAGACAAATTATTTAATGCAGGGAGGGGAATAATAGCCTACTACTCTGGAGTCATGAAAACAATTAAATTAATTGTTATGTTATTTGGTGGCTCTCGGGAACAATTCTATGCGGGTGAGTCGGCTTGCAGAGAAAAATCTGTCCTCTAATCGGGTTACGGGTGGGGCTCAGAATTTACACTGGGAAGAAAAAGTATGTCAAACCTCAAATCAAATCAAATGTTATTGGTCACATACACGTGGTTAGCAGATGTTAATGCGACTGTCTATGTTGGTAGATAAGATGAGAGCACCCCTCCAGCTAGGTTGGAGTCCTAGCTGGAGGTTGGAGTCCTGTTTGTTGGTGAGTATCAGGAAGAGGGCAAATTATCTACAAATTCTATCTTTTGGGAGGGGCAGAAAACAGTTTTCAACAGTTTTCAACCAGCGATTGAGTTGTGAGACTCTGTTGTAGAGCTCATCACTCCCCCTAACTGGGAGGAGGCCAGAGACAAATACTCGATGCCGACACATCTTTCTAGCTGATTTACAGGCTGAAGCTATGTTGCGCTTGGTGACCTCTGACTGTTTCATCCTAACATCGTTGGTGCCGACGTGGATAACAATATCTCTATACTCTCTTCACTTGACAGTTTTAGTTTTAGCCAGCACCATCTTCAGATTAGCCTTAACGTCGGTAGCCCTGCCCCCTCGTAAACAGTGTATGATCGCTGGATGATTTGTTTTAAGTCTAATACTGCGGGTAATGGAGTCGCCAATGACTATGGTTTTCAATTTGTCAGAGCTAATGGTGGGAAGCTTCGGCGTCTCAGACCCCGTAACGGGAGGAGTAGAGACCAGAGAAGGCTCGGCCTCTGTCACGTTCTGACCGTAGTTCTTGTGTGTTTTGCTTGTTTTAGTGTTGGTCAGGACGAGCTGGGTGGGCATTCTATGTTGTGTGTCTAGTTTGTCTGTTTCTATGTTTGGCCTAATATGGTTCTCAATCAGAGGCAGGTGTTTTGTGTTGTCTCTGATTGGGAATCATATATAGGTGGCTTGTTTTGTGTTGGGGTTTGTGGGTGGTTGTTTCCTGTCTCTGTGTTTTCTCTGCACCAGCTAGGACTGTATCGGTTTGCCACTTTTTGTTATTTTGTATTTGTAAGTGTTCTCTGTTTATCGTCACTGGCTCCGCTGCGTGTTGGTCCGATCCCTGCTACACCTCCTCTTCTCTTGAAGAGAAGGAAGGCTGCCGTTACAGCCTCAGACTCCGACTCGCTGCTTCTCTGCGCTACGCATCCCTAATACGTCACTTTCCTAAACAACCGCTAGAATTGCAGGGCGCCAAATGCATAAATATTACTAAAAATATTTATAATCATGCAATCATGAAATCCACCTATCGTTAATCCACCTATCGTGTTAGATTTAGAAAATATATTTTACAGCGAAAGAAATCCAAGCTTTTGTGAGTGTAGCTTTCAATGCTACATCAGCTAGCCCCAAATTAGCATGGTCACGAAAGTGTGAAAAGCAATAAACTTAATCGCTTACCTTAGATAATCTTCGGACGTTTCCACTCACGAGACTCCCAGTTACACAACAAATCTTCTTTTTGTTCGATAAATATTACTTTTATCACAAAAAAACTCAATTTGGGTTGCGCGTTATGATGAAAAAAACTACAGCCTCGTTCCGGTCCTGAAAGGAAGATGGAAATTTCCAAATGTATCAGATTAAAAAATATTACTAAAAATATTTATAATCATGCAATCACAAGTGAAATATACCAAAACACAGCTTAGCTTGTTGTTAATCCACCTATCATGTCAGATTTTGAAAATATATTTTACAGCGAAGGAAATCCAAGCTTTTGTGAGTGTAGCTTTCAATGCTATAACAGCTTAGCCTTATATTAGCTTGGCTAGCTTGGTCACGAAAGTAAGAAAAGCAATCAAGTTAATCGCTTACCTTTGATAATCTTCGGGTGTTCCCACTCACGAGACTCCCAGTTACACAACAAATGTTATTTTTGTTTGATAAATATTACTTTTATCACAAAAAAACGCCATTTGGGTTGCGCGTTATGATGAAAAAAACAAAGCCGTGTTCCGTTCGACAAATCCCAAAAAGTATCCGAAATGGTCGTAGAAACATTAAAAATGTTTTTTATAATCAAACCTCAGGTTGTCTTTAACAAACATAATCTATAATATTTCAACCGGAGCATAACACCATAGTACCCTCCAAACTCGTCATTAGCTCGAAACCCTGGGTCTCAACCTCGCCCTGTGCAACTGGGTCCTGGACTTTCTGACAGACTTTCTCAAGGTGCAAAATCGCCTCTTCAACCTCAGGAGGCTGAAGAAATTTGGCTTGTCACCAAAAACACTCACAAACTTTCACAGATGCACAATCGAGAGCATCCTGTCGGGCTGTATCACCGCCTGGTACGGCAACTGCTCACCGGGGGCAAACTACCTGCCCTCCAGGACACCTACACCACCCGATGTCACAGGAAGGCCAAAAAGATCATCAAGGACAACAACCACCCCAGCCACTGCCTGTTCACCCCACTATCATCCAGAAGGCAAGGTCAGTACAGGTGCATCAAAGCTGGGATGGAGAGACTGAAAAACAGCTTCTATCTCAAGGCCATCAGACTGTTAAACAGCTATCACTAACATTGAGTGGCTGCTGCCAACATACTGACTCAAATCTCTAGCTACTCTATTAATAAAAAAATTGGGTGTAATAAATGTATCACTAGTCACTTCTGTCACGATTGTTGAAATGAGTGGACCAAGGCGCAGGTTGCGTAGAGTTCCACATATTATTTAATAGTGAAAACTTACAACCAAAACAACAAAGAATAACAAACGTGCAGTAATGCAGTGCTCAACGCAACTAAACACAAAACAAGATCCCACAAACAACAGGTGGGAAAAGGCTGCCTAAATATGATCCCCAATCAGAGACAACGATAGACAGCTGCCTCTGATTGGGAACCATACCAGGCCAACATAGAAAACTAGAATGCCCACCCTAATCACATCCTGACCAAACCAAATAGAGAAATGAAAAGTCTCTCCAAGATCAGGGCGTGACAGTAGCCCCCCCCCCCAAACCTGACTCTATAGGGGAGGGTCTATCTAGCCTCGGTGGTGGCTTCGGTTTGGAACGTAAACCCCGCTCCGCTCGCTGATCCCTCCGCTTCCGTGGAACCGGACCGTGGATCGTTGCCAGAGGAACCGGACCGTAGATTGTCACCGGAGGAACAGGACCATAGATCGTCGCCGGTGGCTCTGGACTGCCGACAGTCGCTGGAGGCTCTGAACTGCCGACCATCGCTGGAGGCTCTGGACTGCTGACCGTCGCTGGAAGCTCTGGACTGCAGACCGTCGCTGGAAGCTCTGGACTGCAGACCGTCGCTGGAAGCTCTGGACTGGGGTTCGTCGCCGGAAGCTGGCACTGGGGCTGGCACTGGTAGTACCGGGCTGGTGATACGCACCTCAGGGCGAGCGCGAGGAAAAGGCACAGGACGTACTGGACTGTGGAGGCGCACTGGAGGCTTGATGCGTGGGGCCGGTACAGGTGGCACCGGGCTGGTGACACGCACCTCAGGGCGAGTGCAGGGAAGAGGCACAGGACGTACTGGACTTTGGAGGCGCACTGGAGGTCTAGAGCGTAGAGCTGGCACAACGCGTCCTGGACAAAGGACCACCTTCGCACGGCACCTGCGGGGAGCTGGCACAGGACGCACTTGGCTGTGAAGGCACACCGGAGATACAGCGCGTAGAGCCGGCGTAGGATTTCCTGGACAGAGGAGACGCACTGGAGACCAGGCACGCTGAGCCGGGACCACCCGTCAAAGTGGACAGATGCCCACTTTCGCACGACAAGTGCGGGGAGCTGGAACACACGCACCGGGCTGTGGATGCGCACTGGAGACACAGTGCGTATCACCGCAAAACATGGTGCCTGCCTGGTCACACGCTCCCCATGGTGAGTACGGGGAGTTGGCTCTGGTTTAAACCCTGGCTCCGCCAACCACCCCGTGTGCCCCCCCCAAAAACATTTTTGGAGCTGCCTCTCGGGCTTCCGTTGTGGTCACGAACCCCGGTATCGTCGTTGTTCCTCCCTCGCTGCCTCCGTCTGCTCCCATGGAAGGCGATCCTTTCCGGCCTGGATCTCCTCCCACGTCCAGGATCCCTTACCGTCCAAGATATCCTCCCATGTCCAGGAGGTCTGCTCCTCCTGGCCACGCTGCTTGGAACGTTTGTGGTAGGATCTTCTGTCACGTTCGTCGATGGAAGGATCGGACTAAGGTGCAGCGTGGTAGGCGTACATTTTAATTTATTAAATGAACACCGAAAAACCAACAAATACAAAACGAAACGTAACGTCTAGTAGGGCTAAACAGCACAGTACCAAAACAAGATCCCACAAACTACAGGTGTAAAAAAGCTGCCTAAGTATGATCCCCAATCAGAGACAACGATAGACAGCTGCCTCTGATTTGGAACCATACCCGGCCAACAATGAAATAGAAAAACTAGATTGCCCACCCTAGCCACACCTTGACCTAACCAAATACAGAATTAAAAGGATCTGGGCGTGACAACTTTAAACAATGCCACTTTATATAATGTTTACATACCCTACATTACTCATCTCATATGTATATACTTTACTCTATACCATATACTGCATCTTGCCTATGCCGTTCGGCCATTGCTCATTCATATATTTATATGTACATATTCTTATTCATCCCTTTACACTTGTGTGTAGAAGGTAGTTGTTGTGAAATTGTTAGATTACTTGTTAGATATTACTGCACGGTCGGAACTAGAAGCACAAGCATTTCGCTACACTCGCATTAACATCTGCTAACCATGTGTTTGTGACCAAAAAATGTTGATTTGATTTGATTTGGATATTAGTACCTTTAACAATAACAGGAAGAATTGAAACTATTACAATTAATTTCCTCCCAAGATTTATATTTCTGTTCCAGAATCTACCAATAACTATTACTCCTAACAGTTTTAAACAATAGGTCAGACTCCTGAGTAAATGTATTTGGGGAGGAAGAAAATCCATTGTCAAACATAAAACAAGCAAACAATGTAAACTACCAAACCTAATGAATTATTACATAGCCGTCCAACGAAAATCTATTATTATATGGATGAACCCCGCATCAACAGCTAAATGGAGACAGATAGAAATCCAACAAATGGAAAAACCCGTACAACTATATTTATGAAGACAATCAATGCACACAAAAAATACCTGTGTAAATAACACTATAAAGGTCTGGACAAAGATCACCAAAACACAATGCATCCAAACAGACCTGATCTACATGCGAGAAAATGTAGTGGGTGGTGACTTTAAGCCATGTATGATTGATGATACATTTAAATTATGGGATGAAAAAGGACTGACCAGGTATTATTAGATGTTACAGTTTTTTTTGATTGCTTAAGCACGATTTTCAAAACAGGGCCCGTGTTTTCAAAACACTACACACAATTAGCACAACCACACACCCAATTAGCAAAACACTACAGATCCTTTGCAAAATTAAACACTTCTTAAACACTTCTTTTTAAAAACCACACTTTGTTACCATATGAAACACACACGTTTCACATTACTATACTCTGTTTGCACGAGTTACACTCTGCTGTGATAAACCTAAAACACTTTTATCACTTCTACTTCCCTATGATTAGAGTAGGCTACTATCAACAAAGTACAAATATAATGTCAATTCACCAAACACTACACAAGACCAATGTTGCAGACTGAAGAAACTCATTTTTTTCTCAACACGCCCAAAATGTTGACATGGACATTCATAATACTGTAACCAAACGTCACTTTACGTATTGTAAAATCAAAAAAATAAATAAACAAAATAACTAGACATCGTGTTCTCGTCAGGTTGAACCCAGCCTCATCTACGTAAATGAACTCATGCTGGATCTCCTCTCCATCCATTCGTAAAACTCCAAGAAAAACAGTGTCAGGCAAAATTGTGTAGATCTAGTATACATATTACAGTACAGTAAAAGATTATGAGACAGTATGCAAGATCACACTGCTAAAGTGAATACATACCTCTGCATAATCATGCCGCAGTCGTTTCACCCTTTCGGAATTGCGCTCGAAAGGCACTCGATAAATTTGCTTAATTTGAATGTTTTTCTTTTTAGAATGCGTGCCAGTGTTGATGTTGAGACCTGATGGATATCGTTGAAAATGGCGTGGTTATTGACAATGTTAGCTTGGAGCTGCTTGAGTGTTATAGCATTGTTGGCCAAAACCATGTTTACTATCTCCCTCTCTTGCTGTTCTGTGAACATAGGAGGCCTTCCCCCTTGTCGTCCCTGACCCTCAATCCTATGTAGAAAAAAAACAGTATACAATAGTACAGTAATTTCACAGGAAAAGGTAACAGAAGTGCTGAAGTGGCTGTTCCACTGGATGTCATAAGGTGAATGCACCAATTTGTAAGTCGCTCTGGATAAGAGCGTCTGCTAAATGACTTAAATGTAAATGTCTGATAGTGCATAGAATACAGTACTGTAAGCAGTTACTGAAACCGTGCAGATGTTTTGATATGATATTTTTACAATACCTATTTTCCAGTCTAAATGTTCTCATCACACTTGACACTGTATATCGGCTTAGATTTGGCTGTACTCGCAGTCCAGCCTCCCTCAGCATCAGGCCGTGGTTGACAACATGGTCAACCAGTGTTGCGTGGATCTCATTTGTCAGATTCGGTCCTCTTTGAGCACCTTCTTGTCTTCCTCTTCCTCCTCCTCCTCCTTCTCCTCGTCCTCCTCGTCCTCCTCGTCGTCCTCATCCTCGTCCTCCTCCTCGTCTTACTCTTTCTCTGACTCTTTCCATTGTGCTTGAAGACCGATGAACTCACCTGCTGCTTTTTATAGTGCTTATACACCTGATTGGTGTGTCGACAATTAAGCAAACGAGTGTTTGCACACCTGATGACTGTGTTGAACCAATTGGTTGGACGGTGTGGTAATTTGACAGTCAGTGCTTTGGTATTGCAAGGACGTGACTTCATGATAGATTTTTGTGTGTAATGTATGTTAAGTGTGTTTAGCGTTTTGGAAATCACTGTGTGTAGAGTTTTGCAACAAGTGTGAGGTTGACAATGTGCTTATAGTTGTGCAAATATGGGCTGATGTTTTGCTTCTTGAGTGTAAGGTTTTGCTAATAGTGTACTACTTTTAATTTTAGTGTGTAAGCAATCCAAAAAAACTGTAACAGACAAGGGGCTGGTACAAAAAAGTACAACCTCTACAACTCTCAGCTGTACAGTTATTTACAAGTAAGAAGCTAACAGAGAGACCTAATACAGTTTTTTATAATCCCTTTGGCACTAATTTCAGACCTTTGTGGTAGAGCTGTGTGTGTATGTGTGTGTGTGTGTGTGTGTGTGTGTGTGTGTGTGTGTGTGTGTGTGTGTGTGAGCAGCCTGCACGTCCCACTTGCCTGCAAATGGCAATGTGTCTCATTTCTTTAAACAGGTCTTCACAGGCTGTAAGAGCTGTCGCTCTCCTCATCCTCAGAAGAGGTGAGGAGAGAAGGATCTTCGGACCAAAATGCGGAGTTAGGGAAATAAGCCATTTTTATTACACATACGACGTAGACTAAACAAAACAAAACACTTTCAAAACTACAAAATAAGAAAACAACGTACAACGGAACCTGAACATAAACTTACATGGACAAACGTAAACTTACGAACAGGAACGAACATCAAAACGAACGAACAGCAAAACAGCTCCAAATGTGAAAAAACATCGACAACACGATAGACATCACAGGAGACAATCACCCACAAACACACAGTGATAATGCCCTACCTAAATATGACTCTTGATTAGAGGAAAATGCAAACCACCTGCCTCTAATCAAGAGCCATACCAGGCACACCGAAACCAACATAGAAACAGATAACATAGACTGCCCACCCAAAACACATGCCCTGACCATAAACACATAAAAAACAACATAAAACAGGTCAGGACTGTTACAGTACCCCCCCCTCAAGATGCGCACGCCGGGCGCACAAGCACAAAGTCCAGGGGAGGGTCCGGGTGGGCAGTTGACCACGGTGGTGGTTCCGGCTCAGGACGCTGTCCCCATACCACCATAGTCACTCCCCTCTTCTTTCTACCCCTTCTAATGCCCACCCTAACACTACCTTCCCCTAAATAAACAGCTAGCACCAGGACAAGGGGCAGCACCGGGACAAGGGGTAGCACCGGGACAAGGGGCAGCACCAGAACAAGGGGCAGCACCAGGATAAGGACCATCACTGGGACAAGGGGCAGCACCGGGACAAGGGGCAGCACCGGGACAAGGGGCAGCACCGGGACAAGGGGCAACACCGGGACAAGGGGCAGATCCCGGCTGAAAGACTCTGGCAGGTCCTGTTTGGACGGCTCTGGCAGGTCCATGCTGGCTGACGGCTCTTGACGCTCATGGCAGGCTGACGGCTCTCGACGCTCATGGCAGGCTGACAGCTCTCGACGCTCATGGCAGGCTGACGGCTCTCGACGCTCATGGCGCTCTGACGGCTCTGGCTGCTCATGGCTCTCTGACGGCTCTGGCTGCTCATGGCTCACTGACGGCTCTGGCTGCTCATGGCTCTTTGACGGCTCTGGCTGCTCATGGCTCTTTGACGGCTCTGGCTGCTCATGGCTCTCTGACGGCTCTGGCTGCTCATGGCTCGCTGGCGGCTCTGGCAGATCCTGTCTGGTTGGCGGCTCTGGCAGATCCTGTCTGGTTGGCGGCTCTGGCAGATCCTGTCTGGTTGGCGGCTCTGGCAGATCCTGTCTGGTTGGCGGCTCTGGCAGATCCTGTCTGGTTGGCGGCTCTGGCAGATCCTGTCTGGCTGACGGCTCTAGCGGCTCCTGTCTGGCTGACGGCTCTAGCGGCTCCTGTCTGGCGGATGGCTCTGTAGGCTCATGGCAGACGGGCGGCTTTGCAGGCTCATGGCAGACGGGCGGCTTTGCAGGCTCATGGCAGACGGATGGCTCAGACGGCGCTGGGGAGACGGATGGCTCAGATGGCGCTGGAGAGACGGATGGCTCAGATGGCGCTGGGGAGACGGATGGCTCAGATGGCGCTGGGGAGACGGATGGCTCAGATGGCGCTGGGGAGACGGATGGCTCAGATGGCGCTGGGGAGACAGATAGCTCTGTAGGGAGGAGAAGGAGAGACAGCCTGGTGCGTGGTCTAGGCACCGGCTGCGCTGGAGAGGAGGAAACAGCAGGAGAGAGAACCCGGAGAGACAGCCTGGTACGGGGGGCTGCCACCGGAGGACTGGTACATGGAGGTGGCACCGGATATACCGGACCGTGAAGGAGGACACGTGCTCTTGAGCACCGAGCCTCCCCAACCCTACCAGGTTGAATGAACCCCGTAGCCCTGCCAGTGCGGCGAGGTGGAATAGCCCGCACTGGGCTATGCAGGCGAACCGGGGACACCACCTGTAAGGCTGGTGCCATGTACACCGGCCCGAGGAGACGTACTGGAGACCAGCTACGTTGGACCGGCTTCATGGCACCCGGCTCGATGCCCAACCTAGCCCTCCCAGTGCGGCAAGGTGGAATAGCCCGCACTGGGCTAAGCACGCGTACTGGGGATACCGTGCGCTTTACCGCATAACACGGTGTCTTACCAGTACGACGCCTTCTACCTCCACGGTAAGCACGGGGAGTTGGCTCGGGTATCCTACCCGGCTTTACCACACTCCTCGTGTGCCCCCCCCCAAGAAATTTTTGGGTCTTACTCACGGGCTCCCAACCGCGTCGTCGCGCTGCCTCCTCATACCAGCGCTCCTGGGCTGTGGCTGCCCTCTTCTCCTCCTTAGGACGGCGATATTCCCCTGGTTGAGCCCAAGGTCCTCTACCGTCCAATATCTCCTCCCAAGTCCAGAAATCCTTATTGCTCCGTCGAGCATTCCCATACCGCTTGGTCTCTGTATTTTGGTGGGTGATTCTGTAAGAGCTGTCGCTCTCCTCATCCTCAGAAGAGGTGAGGAGAGAAGGATCTTCGGACCAAAATGCGGAGTTAGGGAAATAAGCCATTTTTATTACACATACGACGTAGACTAAACAAAACAAAACACTTTCAAAACTACAAAATAAGAAAACGACGTACAACGGAACCTGAACATAAACTTACATGGACAAACGTAAACTTACGAACAGGAACGAACATCAAAACGAACGAACAGCAAAACAGCTCCAAATGTGAAAAAACATCGACAACACGATAGACATCACAGGAGACAATCACCCACAAACACACAGTGATAATGCCCTACCTAAATATGACTCTTGATTAGAGGAAAATGCAAACCACCTGCCTCTAATCAAGAGCCATACCAGGCACACCGAAACCAACATAGAAACAGATAACATAGACTGCCCACCCAAAACACATGCCCTGACCATAAACACATAAAAAACAACATAAAACAGGTCAGGACTGTTACACAGGCGCTCAGAATAGTTTACATCTTACTGCATTTAAAGCATTTAAATGAGTCTTCACTCAACAGTGACTAATTACAGTATCAACCAAAACTATGACTAACATCCACGGTACTCTATGAATTGATGGGCCATGCAAAGTCTCACATAAACACTGCAACATTGATTTGGGCAAAGATGTGCTGAAATAAATCAACTTTTGGGTAAGTTCCAGACCAGTATCTATCCATATCATTGTAAAGTGATCATTACATGGTTGTCTGTCTGTAAACAGCTTGAAACCCATTGTTCTTACAGCATCCCCACTCTAGAGCTATACTCATCAAACTAAAGGTTTGAATGGTGGCCAAGGCGTTGATTGACGTCCCGCGGTATCAAAGAGAAAATAGAATGAGACTCACCGAGGGGCTCTCTGCATCGCCACAGACTGACTGACACATCTGAAACACTATTTTTCTGTGGCGGTAGATTTGTGTTTAATGAGCGTTATAGTCAGCTTGTAGAATTATCTATTATCCTCCGCCAGGGCCATACGGCACACTGTTGAGAGGAGAGGAGAGAGAGAAGGAGGGAGAGAGAGGCTAAGAGAGAGGAGAGGGAAGGGGGACAGAGAGGGAAGGAGAGAAAATGGGGAGGGAGAGAGAAGGGAGAGAGAGAGAGATGGAGGAAAGTAGGGAGAAAAAGATTGGCACACAGAGGGATAGAGAAACCATATGGGGTTTCATAGTTTTCGTTTTTTTTGTCAAAGTGACTTTGTTTTTATGGCTCCTGACAGGGGTAAACAGCTGGTGTGTGAACTACAGTCTGCGCTTTTATCTGCCATATTTGTGTGTGTGTGTGTATGTGTGTGTGTGTATGTGTGTGTGTGTGTGTGAGTGTGAGTGTGTGTGTGTGTGTGTGTGTGTGTGTGTGTGTGTGTGTGTGTGTGTGTGTGTGTGTGTGTGTGTGTGTGTGTGTGTGTGTGTGTGTGTGTGTGTGTGTGTGTGTGTGTGTGTGTGCGTGCGGACTTGGCAAACTCTGAATGCGTTCCATCGCGCTGTTTATCAGCTAAGCTAACATAGCCGTGTGTAAGAGGTAATGTTTACCCATTCTCCATCCAGGAAATAGATCTTGAGCAGGTCATGTACAGTCTGTAGCCTATACATGGCACAATACGAGTTGTGTGGTGCTGTGGTCTTTCTTATTTATCCCCTTATTGTTGAGGTGTTTGGATGGGGAGCGAACGGCTGGAGCTTTCTGGCCTGAAGGGAATAAATCACACCTCCCAAATCTGTGAATACTTTGGTAGACTAGCCCAAACCTCATCCACAACAACCATCAAAACACTGAACTTGCTCCAGCCTAATCCCAGCATCAATCAAAACCTATATCCTATCTTATCTAACCTAACTTTAGTCCCATCCATCCTCATTGGTTTCAACAGGAATGGACGGAAGTTCCTTTTCCCCCACAGTGATATACTGTATCTCCATTGGTGCTGCTGAGGCACACGTATACATTACATAGTCTCTAGGCAGATATCGTTATGATTGGTTATCCAGATCAAATGCGATGTGCTGCTGAGAGGATTTTATTCTCTGTCAGTCTGTCATAGTTTGAGTGACATACGTGGGTGGGATGGGGTCCTTTTGCTACCTAACCCCCCCCCCCCCCCCCCCCCCACAATCTCTCCCCATCTTTTTCCCTGTTCTCTCTAAGAACAGATGCGTGGGAACAACAGCTTATCATCAATACCATTCCAGCAGAGAGAACAGAGATGCATACGGCTGTTCTCTATTCATGGTTCATGAGAGAGCTGTACGCTGAGGAGGTAATATCCTTGAGGTTAGGAGACAGGGAGCTCTCTCTCTCGCACACACACACACACACGCACGCACGCACACACACGCACGCAGGCACGCACGCACGCACGCACAGAGAACAACATCCTCCTCCCTCCTCCCTTTGAGAAGACACATCACTACAATGAAGAAATTGCTCATCCCCAAAAATGAGACGTTTATTCAGATTTACTGTGTGAGAGTCAAGTAGAACATCTCATAAGTAGACATCTGTTGGCGGTATGTCATGTTCAGATAGGAATGCTATCAATCTACTCCCTATTCACAAACCATGTTTCCACACAATATCCTCTTCATCAATGGGCTTTATTAGAATGTATGATACCAAGAGAATGGGACTCTACATCACATTCAGTCTCTATTCAGTTTGTACAGTCAATGACAATCAGCCTCTTATGAAACTAAACAACCACTCCACACTTATAAGTAGGATTGCAAAGCTACCAGTAATTTACCAAAGTTACCGGAATCTTCAGTAATTTTGGTAATGAATAGAAAATCTATGGCAATCTATCATAATTTAGGTCATTTATACTTATAGTATTAATGTATTAAATCTGTATGCATATTGTCTAAGAGTTTCTAGTAGATAGACCATATGGTTCAAGAGAAATGTCCTAATTAATAATAAAAGCATCTAATCAACAATTGCATCATTTTTTATTAACTCTGCAACTCTTCCAACTACTGACTGTGTAAATAAATTTATGAAGGATATTTAATGCTGAAACTCGCACATTAAACAACAGTGGTGTTCACTAAGTTGATGGTTTATATTAGGGTAATGTTTTACAGCTTTGTCCTTTTTTATCTAGTTTTTTTATTATTTCATATATTTAACATGTGATAAGGCCACACAAAGGGCCAGAGATGATTACAGACATGTGTGATAATCTGAAGTACTCAAAAGGGCCACTAGATGTCTTTTGATCAATACATAAAATCCTTGAAAGACACAAAAATTCTGGTAGTTTTCTGGTAAACTTTGAAAGTTTCCAGTAATATACCCTGCCTTTGCAACCCTACTCAAAAGTGTATTCAACTCAAGATGTGATAACTCTTTGGTCCTTGGGGGCTGCAGTGTCTGATCTTGGCGTATAGAAAACCAGGTTTGAAGAATCTTTGGCATGTCATTGCTAACTAAACAAAAAATATTTTATATAAAGATGCTTACAGTAGTACATGCATACATTCCTGTATGGGTGGCCCCAGTGGGAATTGAACCCACAACCCTGGCATTGCAAGCACCATGCTCTACCAACTGAGCCCCATAGGACCAATTATGTAACAGGGAGAGATGATAACCAGCAGACACTTTAACTCCTACACTATAACTAAATACCACTATTATCTAGCTGCTCCACTATAACTAACCACCCCTATTATCTAGCTGCTCCACTATAACTAACCACCACTATTATCTAGCTGCTCCACTATAACTAACCACCACTATGATCTAGCTGCTCCACTATAACTAGCCACCACTATTATCTAGCTGCTCCCTTATAACTAACCACCACTATTATCTAGCTGCTCCACTATAACTAACCACCACTATGATCTAGCTGCTCCACTATAACTAGCCACCACTATTATCTAGCTGCTCCCTTATAACTAACCACCACTATTATCTAGCTGCTCCACTATAACTAACCACCACTATTATCTAGCTGCTCTACTATAACTAACCACCACTATTATCTAGCTGCTCCACTATAACTAACCACCACTATTATCTAGCTGCTCTACTATAACTAACCACTACTATTATCTAGCTGCTCCACTATAACTAACCACCACTATTATCTAGCTGCTCTACTATAACTAACCACTACTATTATCTAGCTGCTCCACTATAACTAACCACTACTATTATCTAGTTGCTCCACTATAACTAACCACCACTATTATCTAGCTGCTCCACTATAACTAGCCACCACTATTATCTAGTTGCTCCACTATAACTAACTACTACTATTATCTAGCTGCTCTACTATAACTAGCCACCACTATTATCTAGCTGCTCCCCTATAACTAACCACTACTATTATCTAGCTGCTCTACTATAACTAACTACTACTATTATCTAGCTGCTCCACTTGTCACGTTCCTGACCTGGTTTCTGTTAGTTTTGTATGTGTTAGTTGGTCAGGACGTGAGTGTGGGTGGGCAGTCTATGTTTTCTGTTTCTATGTTGGTTTTGGGTGACCTGATATGGCTCTCAATTAGAGGCAGGTGTTTTTCATTTCCTCTGATTGAGAGTCATATTAAGGTAGGTGTGTTCACACTGTTTGTTTGTGGGTGATTGTCTTCCGTGTCTGTGCACCACACGGGACTGTTTTCGGTTTGTTTTGTACATCGTTCTTTTGTGTAGTCTATTTTCCCTGTTCGTGCGTTCTTCGTGTTATTTGTAAGTTCGTATTGTTCAGGTCTGTCTACATCGTTTATTGTTTTGTAGTTTATTGTTTTGTAGTTCGTGTCAGTGTTTCGTCGTGTCTAATAAATCATTATGTATTCAACACCCGCTGCGTTTTGGTTCAATCCATGCTCCTCCTCATCCGAGGAGGAGGAATCTGACAACGATCGTTACACCACTATAACTAACCACCACTATTATCTAGCTGCTCTACTATAACTAACCACTACTATTATCTAGCTGCTCCACCATAACTAACCACCACTATTATCTAGCTGCTCCACTATAACTAACCACCACTATTATCTAGCTGCTCTACTATAACTAACAACTACTATTATCTAGCTGCTCCACTATAACTAACCACTACTATTATCTAGCTGCTCCACTATAACTAACCACTACTATTTTTTAGCTGCTCCACTATAACTAACCACCACTATTATCTAGCTGCTCCACTATAACTAGATACTACTATTATCTAGCTGCTCCACTATAACTAACCACCACTATTATCTAGCTGCTCCAATATAACTAACTACTCCTAGTATCAAGCTGCTCCACCATAACTAACCACTACTATTATCTAGCTGCTCCACTATAAGTAACCACCACTATTATCTAGCTGCTCCACTCTAACTAACCACTACTATTATCTAGCTGCTCCACTATGACTAACCACTGCTATTATCTAGCTGCTCCACCATAACTAACCACTACTATTATCTAGCTGCTCCACCATAACTAACCATTACTATCATCTAGCTGCTCTACTATAACTAACCACTACTATTATCTAGTTGCTCCACTATAACTAACTACTACTAGTATCTAGCTGCTCCACTATAACTACTACTATTATCTAGCTGCTCCACTATAACTAACCACTACTATTATCTAGCTGCTCCACTATAACTAACCACCACTAGCTGCTCCACTATAACTAACCACCACTAGTTGCTCCACTATAACTAACAGCCACTATTATCTAGCGACTCCACCATAACGAACCACTACTATTATCTAGTTGCTCCACTATAACTAACCACCACTAGTTGCTCCACTATAACTAACCACCACTATTATCTAGCTGCTCCACTATAACTAACCACTGCTATTATCTAGCTGCTCCACCATAACTAACCACTACTATTATCTAGCTGCTCCACCATAACTAACCATTACTATCATCTAGCTGCTCTACTATAACTAACCACTACTATTATCTAGTTGCTCCACTATAACTAACTACTACTAGTATCTAGCTGCTCCACTATAACTACTACTATTATCTAGCTGCTCCACTATAACTAACAGCCACTATTATCTAGCTGCTCCACCATAACGAACCACTACTATTATCTAGTTGCTCCACTATAACTAACCACTACTATTATCTAGCTGCTCCACTATAACTAACCACTACTATTATCTAGCTGCTCCACTATAACTAACCACCACTAGCTGCTCCACTATAACTAACCACCACTAGTTGTTCCACTATAACTAACAGCCACTATTATCTAGCTGCTCCACCATAACGAACCACTACCATTATCTAGTTGCTCCACTATAACTAACCACCATTAGTTGCTCCACTATAACTAACCACCACTATTTTCTAGCTGCTCCACCATAACGAACCACTACTATTATCTAGTTGCTCCACTATAACTAACCACTACTATTATCTAGTTGCTCCACTATAACTAACCACCACTATTATCTAGCTGCTCCACCATAACGAACCACTACTATTATCTAGCGGCTCCACTATAACTAACTACTACTATTATCTAGCTGCTCCACTATAACTAACCACTACTATTATCTAGTTGCTCGACTATAACTAACCACTACTATTATCTAGTTGCGCCACTATAACTAACAACTACTATTATCTAGTTGCTCCACTATAACTAACCACTACTATTATCTAGCTGCTCCACTATAACTAACCACTACTATTATCTAGCTGCTCCACTATAACTAACCACCACTATTATCTAGCTGCTCCACTATAACTAACCACTACTATTATCTAGCTGCTCCACTATAACTAACCACCACTATTATCTAGCTGCTCCACTATAACTAACCACCACTATTATCTAGCTGCTCCACTATAACCAACCACTACTATAATCTAGCTGCTCCACTATAACTAACCACTACTATTATCTAGCTGCTCCACTATAACTAACCACTAACTAATCAGCTAATGTTGTAAGGCAAACACATAATAAAACATCTTCCTGACCTCCTCTCCATGTGACCTCATCTCAGAGCTTTTCGGTTAATGCTAGTTTCCCATTGGCATTAACATACACACACACACACACACACACACACACACACACACACACACACACACACACACACACACACACACACACACACACACACACACACACACACAGCTAACCTTCTGTGGACACACAATTCAGTTCCATTCAAAATCCTATTTTTCCTAAACCTAACCTTAACCCTAGCCTGTACTCTTACCCTAACCTTAACCCTTACCCTAACCTTACCCTAACCCTAACCCTAACGTTAACCTTAACCCCAAAAACCTTAATCCTAAACTTAGCTCCTAAACCTAACCCTAAAACTAACCCTAGCTCCTAACCCTAACCCTAAAACTAACCCTAGCTCCTAACCCTAACCCTAAAACTAACAATAGCTCCTAACCCTAACCCTTAATGTAATTCTAATTCTAACACTAATTCTAACCTTGACACTAACCCCCTAGAAATAGCATTTGACCTTGTGGGTACCAACAAAATGTCCCCAGTTGGTCAAATTGTTGTTTGTTTACTATTCTTGTGGGGACATCTGATCCCCACAAGAATAATTAAACACGTCCACAAACACACACACACACACACACACACACACACACACACACACACACACACACACACACACACACACACACACACACACACACACACACACACACAATACTTAAGTGCCTCTTAATCATACGGGAGAAACAACTGAAAGGTTATCTCTTAAAGGGATAGTTCTTAAAGGGATAGTTCACCGCTATGTGTTTTAGTCTTTGGCCTATAACGCACACACACAGAGAGAGATACTGGCCCCTGTCAGTAGGCCTTATGCATACATGCATCTTGGAGGAGATAAAAGAGAAAGGTCATCTCCATTTAGAGTGTCACCTTTTAATGTCACTGGGCCTTTAAAGAGCATCATTAGACCAGAGCAGTCTGTCACTGACCCATACCTAGACTATAGCAGTCAAACCCAGATCCCAGCTCCCCTTCCATCCAGTAGATCATCATTAGACCAGACCAGTCTAACCTAGACCCATACCGAGACTATCGCAGTGCAACCCAGAGCCATGAATAGAATTTAGCAATCTAACCCAGAGACATGGAGTCTCATCCTGCTATGATGTCATCTTTGACTGTCGCACTGCTCAATTTAGGCCATTTCCTGAGTCATGCTCTTCATGTTAGCGTTGATTGTCTCTGTCCCCCACAATAGCCATCTCTGTGCTGCGGTTGATTGGCTGATGTCTACTCGACTCTGAGTTCATTTGACAGGGCTAATCCCGCTCACACACAGGTGTTTTCTCTGTGTTTCCGCCACAGCACCGCCACATTGTCTGAATGTTAATTACATGCGTAAGGTATCAGGGCCTTCCGTCTCATAATCCCCCTTTAATTATATGTGTCCCCACAATGACACAAGGTTCACATTGGTGATTAGCACCATGTTAGATATATTGAAAAATGTGTAGGTGTTGCATCCAGGGCTGGGGGGTGGAGGGAGAGGGGGGTAGGAATTATTGGAAAGGAAACAAGAGTATTTGTCTGTTTGTTTGTGTGTGTGGGAAGGGGGAGTCTATGTGCGTGTGTGTGTGTGTGTGTGTGTGTGTGTGTGTGTGTGTGTGTGTGTGTGTGTGTGTGTGTGTGTGTGTGTGTGTGTGTGTGTGTGTGTGTGTGTGTGTGTGTGCGCGCGCGCGTGCATGCGTGGGTGTGTGTTGAATCAAATCAAATCAAATGTTATTAGTCACATACACAAGGTTAGTAGATGTTAATGTATATGTAGCAAAATGCTTGTGCTTCTAGTTCCGACAGTGCAGCAATATCTAACATGTAATCTAGCATTCCACAACTACCTAATACACACAAATCTAAGTAAAGGAATGGATTAAGAATATATACATATAAATATATGGATGAGCAATGACCGAGCGGCATAGGCAAGATGCAATAGATGGTTTAAAATAAAGTATATGCATATGAGATGAGTAATGCAAGATATGTAAACATTATTAAAGTGGCATTATTAACTTGACTAATGATCCGTTCATTAAAGTGGCCAATGTGTGTGTGCGCGTGTGTGTGCATGTGGGTGTGTCTGTGCTGCTTGTGTGCTGTGCTCTGCTATTTGGAGCCCGGAGAGGAATGTCTCCAGTGATGCCAGACAGAACTAACTAAACATCTGCTGTTGTACACTCTGCTCTCTCGCGGTCAGATACGTCTAGCATGAGCAAGTAACACACAGAGCTGCCATGATACACTACTCACACAGCTCAACTAGCCTCCGCAACACTGAGCAGTAGCTAGCAGCTAAGGCTAAATAGCATCTGATACAGCGTGGGAGTTAGCGATGAAAACTAAACTATCCTCTGCAACAGTGACTGTTATCTAGCTAGCAAGCAGAGAAAGGTCTGTCTGTGAAATGAGAGATGGGGAGACGGGCCTCTTGGGTTGTGTGTTCTTCATGGGTAATGTTTAGCAGTGAGTGAAATGGGTCCCCATTGTCAATCCTTTGCATCAGTGCATATCCAGGTGTGTGTGTGTGTGTGTGTGTGTGTGTGTGTGTGTGTGTGTGTGTGTGTGTGTGTGTGTGTGTGTGTGTGTGTGTGTGTGTGTGTGTGTGTGTGTGTGTGTGTGTGTGTGTGTGTGTGTGTGTGTGTGTGTGTGTGTGTGTATCAAATTTTTATCAAATCACAGTGTATTTGTACACAGATTTCAGATTTTAGCGCAGCTAGCGTGAAATGTTTGTGTTTCTAGCGCCAACAGTGCAGTAATACTTAGCTATATGAGCCATGACTAGGATACAGTATATGCATTTAAAGTGGGTGAAACAGTATTTAAATATTATTAAAGTGACCAGTGTTCAATGACTCTATGTACCTAGAGCAGAAGTCTCTAAGGTGCAGGGTAGAGTCCCGGGTGGGAGTCGGTTGGTAATAAGGCCTACCACTGTTGTGTTGTCAGCAAACTTGATGATTGAGTTGGAGACGTGCATAGCCACAAAGTCATGGGTGAACAGGGAGTACAGGAGGGGGCTGAGATCTCACCCCTGTGGGGCCCCTATGTTGAGGATCCGCGTGGCGGAGGTGTTGTTGCCTACCTTCACCACTTGGGGTCGGCCCATCAGGAAGTCCAGGACCCAGTTGCACAAGGAGGGCTTCAGACCCAGGGCTCTGAGCTTAGTGATGAGCTTGGAGGGCACTATGGTGTTGAATGCTGAGCTGTAGTTGATGAACAGCATGATAACATCGGTATTCCTCTTGTCCAGGTGGCGATTGCGTTGTCCGTGGATCTGTTGGGGAAGTATGTGAATTGTAGTGGGTCTAGGGTGTCGGGTAAGGTGGAGGTGATATGGTCTATAACTAGCCTCTCAAAGCACTTCATGATGACAGAAGTGAGTGCTACGGGACGATAGTCATTTAGCTCAGTTACCTTAACACACTAAAATGACTTACTCACGTCGGCCACAGAGATTGAGAGCACACAGCATAACGGACGGCCCTTGCTCTGCCTGGTGAGCAGTTTGTCAAGTTCTAGTGTCAGGAGATGAGGTGGAGTTCCAGAGCTCACAGGTGTGCCTGGCATGGATTGTGATTTCATCACGTTTCTCGCCCTCTTCAACGCGTCATTCCCCACCTGACTCGTCACCAATGCCGCCTGACTCTCCGCCAATGCATCAGCTGTAACCCGTATCTCTGCCCTCAGAGAATCTTTCTCTTTCTGCTGGTCTGCCTTCAATGACTCGATCTCTGTCTTCAAAGTTTGAATCTGATCCATGTGCACCTTCATCAGACGAGCAGAATGGTACTGAGCCCCCATTGGCTACAGTGGCCTATGATGACAAAGTAGAAAATAAAATGCATTTTTTGGTGTGTGTGCACGAGAGACAGAGGAAGAGCAATTCTTACATTACTATTTTAAATTCAATCACTCTCTTCCTCTTCATCCTCATCATTCAGTTCATTCAAATTTAACTGGAATACATTTTGTCACTCCCATAGCAAAGTTTAAGAACAGACGGATTTGTGAAATTGCTTGGTCCAACATTTATTAACACTCAAATAGGCAACAGAAACAGGAACAGCATAGGGCTGAGTGACTCACTCATTCCTGTCTTTTGTTCAAAATAAGTTATATTATAATGCAGGGCTTAAGACATGTTCTTTCTAATTGTCTTTAGCATGAAGTCTCTCCTCTCGCTACAGCTTATTTCATTGGAATTATTACTTGGATTATAATACATTTATATATTTTTAGGGGTTGATTTTTCATTCAGGCAAATCTGGTCTGTGATATTGAGTACTTTAGCATCGAATATGTTGCAAGTTTGTATTTTTTTGGGCCATTAGGCTATACTTTACAATAGGACTCAACTCTGACTGACCGCAGCATCTACCGGTAGTCTAAACTGTGGCACAAATTGGGGGATTTTCACACCTAGTTGAGCTATTACATGCTGACCACACCGTGCACGAGCATTGCAAAATAAATTTACACATACATGTTATTCAAGCCTTCCATCCAAACAAGGGTCTGTACAGCCAGGCATTAAAATAGAACTTGGTTCTATTTGTGACGCCTCTCCCATCTCCTCATTGGTTTTTAGGAGCATATACCCATGTGGGTGATTGAAAGATGAACTGAGGTCCATACTCCAGTCCAGTTGGTGGTGGTAATGCACCTTCAAGTTGGTTGCCAACCGCCATATAAAGTCCAAAGAAGAAGAAGATTGATGGAGGAGAGATTACTAGAAACTAACTCCGTCCACCCTTTTATCTGTGGATTAATTGTCGGAGTAGAGGACCTTGTGCATTTCAGGTAAAATAACAACCCAATGTTTATATCCCAGGACAAATTAGCTAGCTAGCTAAATTGCCATGAATGTTTAATGCTTTTTGACCTGTCCCCAAATTCATAAAGTTGGTTCAGAGTTCGTTTTGATATTTCAACCTGCGTGTCCTGACCACGGCTGGTGTGGACAGACAAAATCAACATGCGCACGATGGCGCACACGGACGCGCGCACTCGGTCTAGTCAGAATGTTAAACTATCCTTTTGTAAATTAAAGGCGGTGTGAATGTTTCAGTCAGTCTCTTTCCTATCGCACTACAGTCCTGCATCAGGCAAAATAATCAGCTGCCAGCTATTGTGAAATAATACTTGTGGATCTTGCTGATTTCCTCTATCGCTTCAAGAGGTGTACTGTCCATCTGGTCATTGTGTGGTTCGTAATAATAAAGCGCCACCTTCAGATGGATGTGTGGTTTCAGAGAGAAGCCAGCTGTGAGCCTGCGACCAGGCACGGTGGATGTGTGGTTTCAGGGAGAAGCCAGCTGTGAGTCTGCGACTAGGCACGGTGGATGTGGGGTTTCAGAGAGAAGCCAGCTGTGAGCCTGCGACCAGGCACGGTGGATGTGTGGTTTCAGAGAGAAGCCAGCTGTGAGCCTGCGACCAGGCACGGTGGATGTGTAGTTTCAGAGAGAAGCCAGCTGTGAGCCTGCGACCAGGCACGGTGGATGTGTAGTTTCAGAGAGAAGCCAGCTGTGAGCCTGCGACCAGGCACGGTGGATGTGTAGTTTCAGAGAGAAGCCAGCTGTGAGCCCGCGACCAGGCACGGTGGATGTGTGGTTTCAGAGAGAAGCCAGCTGTGAGCCTGCGACCAGGCACGGTGGATGTGTGGTTTCAGAGAGAAGCCAGCTGTGAGCCTGCGACCAGGCACGGTGGATGTGTGGTTTCAGAGAGAAGCCAGCTGTGAGCCTGCGACCAGGCACGGTGGATGTGTAGTTTCAGAGAGAAGCCAGCTGTGAGCCTGCGACCAGGCACGGTGGATGTGTGGTTTCAGAGAGAAGCCAGCTGTGAGCCTGCGACCAGGCACGGTGGATGTGTGGTTTCAGAGAGAAGCCAGCTGCGAGCCTGCGACCAGGCACGGTGGATGTGTAGTTTCAGAGAGAAGCCAGCTGCGAGCCTGCGACCAGGCACGTTGGATGTGTAGTTTCAGAGAGAAGCCAGCTGTGAGCCTGCGACCAGGCACGTGGATGTGTAGTTTCAGAGAGAAGCCAGCTGTGAGCCTGCGACCAGGCACGGTGGATGTGTAGTTTCAGAGAGAAGCCAGCTGTGAGCCTGCGACCAGGCACGGTGGATGACATCCTTTTCCTGCTCTTATGCTGACATGCATGTACGAGCATTGTGTGTGTGTGTGTGTGTGTGTGTGTGTGTGTGTGTGTGTGTGTGTGTGTGTGTGTGTGTGTGTGTGTGTGTGTGTGTGTGTGTGTGTGTGTGTGTGTGTGTGTGTGTGTGTGTGTGTGTGTGTGTGTGTGTGTGTGTGTGTGTGTGTGTGTGTGTGCGTGTGTTTGTGAATGCTAGAGCAGAGGCTAGTGCTCAGCGATTAGTGCCTTTTGAGGTCGGTTCAAGTTTCGTTTACATTATTCAAACATAAACACAGTTTTTGATTACGGTTTTGATAATTCTTTGGGACATTAAATGCACTATGTTATATGTGGGTTGAATGCTGTACAGAATAAAATAATTAATATAAGTCCCATGATGGTAGTGACTGCCCATTACTGCTTATCTCGTATTAACCATAAATTATTCATATTAATTTACTTCAATAAAATATTTCAGTTGTTATGTATATTAAATCTCTTTTAGGCCTATCCGATTACTTTATTATTTCATTACGAGTCATCATCTCTATAGAGCTAGCTGATACCTTTGCTGTCTGAAAAATACCTATTTTAGTAGTTCTTTAGTAGTTCTTCAACGTAAATACGCATACTGTATTTTCAGGTAGAGATACTTCATAAAGCAACTGCTCTCTGTCCCTGTAACAGTCCTGACCTGTTTTATGTTGTTTTTTATGTGTTTATGGTCAGGGCATGTGTTTTTGGGTGGGCAGTCTATGTTATCTGTTTCTATGTTGGTTTCGGTGTGCCTGGTATGGCTCTTGATTAGAGGCAGGTGGTTTGCATTTTCCTCTAATCAAGAGTCATATTTAGGTAGGGCATTATCACTGTGTGTTTGTGGGTGATTGTCTCCTGTGATGTCTTCGTGTCGTTATCGATGTATATTCACAAACGGGACTGTTTGGCTGTTCGTTTTGTTTCGATGTCGTCTGTTGCCTGTTCGTGAGTTTACGTTTCAGTTATGTAAGTTTATGTTCAGGTTTTCGTTCTACGTCGTTTTTGTTATTTTGTAGTTTGAAAGTGTTTTGTTTAGTTTTCGTGTTGCCATCTGCATCGTTTGTAATTTATAATAAAGATGGCATATTTCCCAGACTCCGCATTTTGGTCAGAAGATCCTTCTCTCCTCACCTCATCTGAGGATGAGGAGAGCGACAGCCTTTACAGAATCACCCACCAAAATACAGAGACCAAGCGGTATGGGAATGCTCGACGGAGCAATAAGGATTTCTGGACTTGGGAGGAGATATTGGACGGTAGAGGACCTTGGGCTCAACCAGGGGAATATCGCCGTCCTAAGGAGGAGAAGAGGGCAGTCACAGCCCAGGAGCGCTGGTATGAGGAGGCAGCGCGACGACGCGGTTGGGAGCCCGTGAGTAAGACCCAAAAATTTCTTGGGGGGGGGGCACACGAGGAGTGTGGTAAAGCCGGGTAGGATACCCGAGCCAACTCCCCGTGCTTACCGTGGAGGTAGAAGGCGTCGTACTGGTAAGACACCGTGTTATGCGGTAAAGCGCACGGTGTCCCCAGTACGCGTGCTTAGCCCAGTGCGGGCTATTCCACCTTGCCGCACTGGGAGGGCTAGGTTGGGCATCGAGCCGGGTGCCATGAAGCCGGCCCAACGTAGCTGGTCTCCAGTACGTCTCCTCGGGCCGGTGTACATGGCACCAGCCTTACAGGTGGTGTCCCCGGTTCGCCTGCATAGCCCAGTGCGGGCTATTCCACCTCGCCGCACTGGCAGGGCTACGGGGTTCATTCAACCTGGTAGGGTTGGGGAGGCTCGGTGCTCAAGAGCACGTGTCCTCCTTCACGGTCCGGTATATCCGGTGCCACCTCCATGTACCAGTCCTCCGGTGGCAGCCCCCCGTACCAGGCTGTCTCTCCGGGTTCTCTCTCCTGCTGTTTCCTCCTCTCCAGCTCAGCCGGTGCCTAGACCACGCACCAGGCTGTCTCTCCTTCTCCTCCCTACAGAGCTATCTGTCTCCCCAGCGCCATCTGAGCCATCCGTCTCCCCAGCGCCATCTGAGCCATCCGTCTCCCCAGCGCCATCTGAGCCATCCGTCTCCCCAGCGCCATCTGAGCCATCCGTCTCTCCAGCGCCATCTGAGCCATCCGTCTCCCCAGCGCCGTCTGAGCCATCCGTCTGCCATGAGCCTGCAAAGCCGCCCGTCTGCCATGAGCCTGCAAAGCCGCCCGTCTGCCATGAGCCTACAGAGCCATCCGCCAGACAGGAGCCGCTAGAGCCGTCAGCCAGACAGGAGCCGCTAGAGCCGTCAGCCAGACAGGATCTGCCAGAGCCGCCAACCAGACAGGATCTGCCAGAGCCGCCAACCAGACAGGATCTGCCAGAGCCGCCAACCAGACAGGATCTGCCAGAGCCGCCAACCAGACAGGATCTGCCAGAGCCGCCAACCAGACAGGATCTGCCAGAGCCGCCAGCGAGCCATGAGCAGCCAGAGCCGTCAGAGAGCCATGAGCAGCCAGAGCCGTCAAAGAGCCATGAGCAGCCAGAGCCGTCAGTGAGCCATGAGCAGCCAGAGCCGTCAGAGAGCCATGAGCAGCCAGAGCCGTCAGAGAGCCATGAGCAGCCAGAGCCGTCAGAGCGCCATGAGCGTCGAGAGCCGTCAGCCTGCCATGAGCGTCGAGAGCCGTCAGCCTGCCATGAGCGTCGAGAGCCGTCAGCCTGCCATGAGCGTCGAGAGCCGTCAGCCTGCCATGAGCGTAGAGAGCCGTCAGTCTGCCATGAGCGTCGAGAGCCGTCAGCCTGCATGGACCTGCCAGAGCCGTCCAAACAGGACCTGCCAGAGTCCTTCAGCTGGGATCTGCCCCTTGTCCCGGTGTTGCCCCTTGTCCCGGTGCTGCCCCTTGTCCCGGTGCTGCCCCTTGTCCCGGTGCTGCCCCTTGTCCCGGTGCTGCCCCTTGTCCCGGTGCTGCCCCTTGTCCCGGTGCTGCCCCTTGTCCCGGTGCTGCCCCTTGTCCCGGTGCTGCCCCTTGTCCCGGTGCTGCCCCTTGTCCCGGTGCTGCCCCTTGTCTCGGTGCTGCCCCTTGTCCCGGTGCTGCCCCTTGTTCTAGTGCTGCCCCTTGTCCCGGTGCTACCCCTTGTCCCGGTGCTGCCCCTTGTCCCGGTGCTAGCTGTTTATTTAGGGGAGGGTAGTGTTAGGGTGGTCATTAGAGGGGGTAGACAGAAGAGGGGAGTGACTATGGTGGTATGGGGACAGCGTCCTGAGCCGGAACCACCACCGTGGTCAACTGCCCACCCGGACCCTCCCTTGGACTTTGTGCTTGTGCGCCCGGCGTGCGCATCTTGAGGGGGGGGTACTGTAACAGTCCTGACCTGTTTTATGTTGTTTTTTATGTGTTTATGGTCAGGGCATGTGTTTTGGGTGGGCAGTCTATGTTATCTGTTTCTATGTTGGTTTCGGTGTGCCTGGTATGGCTCTTGATTAGAGGCAGGTGGTTTGCATTTTCCTCTAATCAAGAGTCATATTTAGGTAGGGCATTATCACTGTGTGTTTGTGGGTGATTGTCTCCTGTGATGTCTTCGTGTCGTTATCGATGTATATTCACAAACGGGACTGTTTGGCTGTTCGTTTTGTTTCGATGTCGTCTGTTGCCTGTTCGTGAGTTTACGTTTCAGTTATGTAAGTTTATCTTCAGGTTTTCGTTCTACGTCGTTTTTGTTATTTTGTAGTTTGAAAGTGTTTTGTTTAGTTTTCGTGTTGCCATCTGCATCGTTTGTAATTTATAATAAAGATGGCATATTTCCCAGACTCCGCATTTTGGTCAGAAGATCCTTCTCTCCTCACCTCATCTGAGGATGAGGAGAGCGACAGCCTTTACAGTCCCTCTCGATTGCGTTCTTCTCTCTTCTCTCCGTCTCAGAACGGACAAGTAGGCACAATGGATTATGGTCATTGTAGTTAATTAACACGTGTTCTGCGCTAAACTATGTATAATATTGGCCTGTTGGAAACTGCAACTCCCTACAACGTCGCACAGTTCAAGCCTGATCTGATTTATCTCTAGAGAAACTGTGCACTGCTCTCACAGAAAAAACCTGAAGGAAATGGTCAATTAGTTGTTTAAAAACCGAAAAATAACCAACATTTTGGTTAATCGCTCAGCACTAGCAGAGGGTGAAAGAGAGGGAGAGAAAGTGGGAGAGAAAAATTCACACACATACATACACATCTATCCAGCTCTTCTCAGTGTGTAGGGAAATCCATGAAAAAAACGCCCATTTAACCATCACCACATGAAGGCCCTCTTTGTCCAGCCTCACAGGACACTCTTTCTCCTCGCCTCACTCCCTCGTTCCCCCTCTCTCCTTCTCTTTTTCAGATGCAATCTTGCCCTTTTGTTTTCCTCTCCATCCCTCCATCCTGCTCTCCATCCCTCCCTGCATAGCTGATGTTCTATTCATGATGGTCTGTGGGCTACAGTGCTCCAGTGTTGCTGCCCCACATAGCTGTGACCTCTGAACCCAGACACAGCTGAACTCTGACCCCTCGCAGCGCTGGCTATGGCCCCCTGTACTGCCCATTAATCACATGATGGTCAGATGGCCTGGTTCTGGCAGGATAATGGGCTGAGAGCACACAAGCACACATGACGTGTGTGTGCGTCATCCATGTTTTGGTCTATGTGTCCATAACCCTCCCCAGTGTGTGCTCCTCTCTCTCGCTGAAGTCTCGGGAACAGGACACATTTCTAACTCTGTGGCCCATATTCATATTCCAGAGGACAATGAAAGCCTTTAGCCATGTGGGCCGGGCCACTAGTATGGAGCTGAGGCCTGAGCGGCGCCTATGTCTGTGTCCCTAAGTTCTCGCGCAGGAACCGAAGATCACATGTCTCACACACAATCACACACACACGCATGCAGTACAATCCACACACCGGGACGGCCGGGGGCGCCTCACCTCTGACCCTGTCATTCAGAGGGCTGAGAGATGAGGAGAGAGAGCATTGTTTACACAGTCTGAGTGTGCCTCTGTCTGTGTCTGTCTGTCTATCCGTCCACCCGTCCGCCCGTCTGTCTGTAGCCATATCTGTATCATTGGCTCTTTCTCTGTCTTTGTGTCTGTGTCTGTATCAATCCGCTTCTCTTAATCTGTTTGTGTCTCTGAATGTGTCATTGTATTGTACCTCACTGTAATCTGGACATGTACCTTTAAGGAATGTTGACTAACAGTAAAGAACCCATCAGGAATGTTCTGAGAACAGATAGTCAGCTGGGCGCCTAGATCAACAGGGCACTGGCTTATTTCCGGGGAGATTTATGGTTGTCCTCAATGTCCTACTTTCCCGCAGCTTTCCCCTCCCCTCCCACCTCTCAGAGTAACACTCCCTTTCCCTAGAGGACTCTTGGCTCTAGAAAGAGGGCAGCTTTATTTTGCACCATCTCTCTCTCTCTCTCTCTCATTCTCTCTCTCTCTCCCTCTCATTATCTCATTCTCTCTCTCTCTCTCTCTCTCTCTCTCTCTCTCTC
>NC_074675.1:16798163-16895663 GCF_029448725.1 Salvelinus fontinalis | reverse complement strand
CTCCATCTCTCTCCATCTCTCCCCATCTCTCCATCTCTCCCCATCTCTCCATCTCTCCCCATCTCTCTCTCCATCTCTCTCCATCTCTCCATCTCTTCATCTCCCCACCTCTCCATCTCTCCATCTCTCTCTCATCTCTCCATCTCTCCATCTCTCTCCATCTCTCTCCATCTCTCCCCATCTCTCCATCTCTCTCCATCTCTCTCCATCTCTCTCCATCTCTCTCCATCTCTCTCCATCTCTCCATCTCTCTCTTCATCTCTTCATCTCTCCATCTCTCTCCATCTCTCTCCATCTCTCTCCATCTCTCTCCATCTCTCTCCATCTCTCCCCATCTCCCCATCTCTCCATCTCTCTCCATCTCTCTCCATCTCTCTCCATCTCTCTCCATCTCTCTCCATCTCTCCCCATCTCCCCATCTCTCCATCTCTCTCCATCTCTCTCCATCTCTCCATCTCTCTCCATCTCTCTCCATCTCTCTCCTGTACAGAACTCTTCACCCTGTGTACTGAACATTGCTTCCACCTGTCTCTCCTCCCACACACGCTGACACCCCCTGACCTGTGCTTCAGTTTGTTTACTCAAATAAAGCACTATTATTCTCCTCATTATTCTCACAGTCTCTGTCCCTTCCTCTTTTACTGAACGGCAATGTCTAGTGCCTAGGATGAATTGTTCTGTTTCCAGTGTTATAACAATGAAAGGCCTTGCGAAGTATGTTAGGCGTATGAATATGATTGTGTGAGCTGTTTGTTCTCTGTAGCTAGTGTTGAGCAATGGACAGCTAAAGCCTTATTTTGCTAAAGTACGGCAACCTTATTACTCACATAACTCTATTTTTCTGATGTCAATTTTTTACTTGTTTTGAAAGACGTACCGTGCCCAGTATACGGAATGATCCAGTAATATTTCAGAAGATTTCAGCATGTTTGTGCTGTCAAGAAGACGTCTGCCTAAGTGTTTAGGTCTCGTGTGTTAGTTCATCTCTGTTGAGCAATCTGCCCTAATAACTGGGCTGTGGTCAGAGCTTGATCCTGCGGTCTTGCCAAACCAAGCTCTCGCTTCATTTCTCTCACTCATCTCCCTCTCTCTCTCCTTTTCTCTCTCTGTCTTTTTCATTCTCTCTCTCTTTCCCTCCTCATTCTCTTTCTTTCCCTCCTCATACTCTCTCTCTCTTTCCCCCCTCATACTCTCTCTCTCTCTCTCTCTCTCTCTCTCTCTCTCTCTCTCTCTCTCTCTCTCTCTCTCTCTCTCTCTCTCTCTCCGTGTCTGTTTCCCCTGGTTCAGTGGGTTTCTAAAAGCCTCGAGGAGAAACGGGCTGGTTGGAGGCTGAGAGGTTTTGCTAGAAGGTTCCGGCGGGATTTTGTAACGACGTAGCTTCTTTTGAAGTGACACTGGAGATTCTCTCGCTGTGCATCACTCAGGCCTTGTAAACACACAGAGCAGAGCAGCAAAGACTGTAGTATTGCTTCTGGGACCAGCGAGAGATTGTGTGTGTGTGTGTGTGTGTGTGTGTGTGTGTGTGTGTGTGTGTGTGTGTGTGTGTGTGTGTGTGTGTGTGTGTGTGTGTGTGTGTGTGTGTGCGTGTGCGTGCTCCCTCGTACGTGTGTGTGCACACATCCGTTATGTTCCATGACTTGACAGTTTCTCTCAGAGTTATGTTCTCCACATTTGCTAAAAGATCTCTCAACTTCTCTTTAAGATTTGTTTCAGACCTCCAATATGGGATTGATTTGCATTGCTTTTTCCCTTTCAGCTGAAGGAAATTAACACGAAACAGACACATCCTCTCCTTCCTGTCACTGTGAGGGAATGGTTAGTTGGTTGTTTGACTGTTTGGTTATTTTCAAATACTGTTGCAGATCCACCTCAAATCAAAAGGTAACAGTACGTTCTGTATTTTGTAGTACAGCAGAAGTTCCATTGTGTATTGTGGATGTGTTAGGCAGAGACCTGAGAGAGAGAGTGATTCAGGTTTGTGGTGCTGTGTCTCTGTGGCTTGTCTGTGTCCTGGTATAAAAGGGCATGGCTGAACACAGGCAGCTTCCTCTAAAGGGGACAGAGGCCTCCATCAAACAGCACACACACTCTCTATAAGTCACTTCTGTCAGACGAGAGAAAAATCTAAACCCTCTGTGTGGAACGAGCTGATCCTTTGGGTAAAATAACTCTCCTGTGGTGAACACACATGCACACGTTCATAGCACTGCCCTAGAAAAAGCTCTTCTCCACTTCTTCACTTCTTCACTGTTCCCGCATGTGTGTGTGTGTGTGTGTGTGTGTGTGTGTGTGTGTGTGTGTGTGTGTGTGTGTGTGTGTGTGTGTGTGTGTGTGTGTGTGTGTGTGTGTGTGTGTGTGTGTGTGTGTGTGTGTGTGTGTGTGTGTGTGTGTGTGTGTGTGTGTGTGTGCGTGTGCTGTGGGATCCCTCATCCCTGCCTCCCTCTCCTCCCAGCTGTGTACTAATGAGGCAGGTGACAGTGTGGGTCTGAAGGATGGAACACAGTGTCAGCAGACCTGCTACCACTACTGCTTTAGTTTGCCTGACAACCTGAGGGGATAGACACAGCTGAGAATGGAAAGAGGGAGAGGGGGAGGAGGAGGAGAGGAAGGGAAATGGAAGAGGAGGAGGGCGGAGGGAGAGGGAAACAGAGAGCGAGGGTGAAGGGAGAAAGGAGGAGAGGGGGGGAGAGATGTAAAAGGCAGAGGAGAAAGAGAGGAAGAGATGAAGAGAGGAGGAGAGGGGAGGGAGAGAGGGGTGAGTGGAGGGGGAGGGAAACGGGGAGAGAGAGGGTGAGGGTGAACACAAACCTGATGGGAGACCTATGTAGGGCAAACATCATTTGAATTTCACCTTTATATTTTAACATTATGTTTGGTGATAATATAACAACAGGAAGGTCAGTCAAAGTATCCTGTGGTTAAACAACCTCTTAAACACTCCATTCCAGATTCTACATTAGTGTTATGTTCTTAAGTACCAGTACCGCCCTGTACCTCTCCAATTCTCTGCTAGTGCTTACAGCATGAATGGCTGAACAGATAAACATAGAGTGTTTACGTGGTCAGAGCACCAGAGAAGAGCAGAGGAAGGGAGGGATGCAGAGAGTAGATGAATAAATAGATGGATTAGCAGGAGTCAGAGGGCTGAGAGACATCTGCAGGACAGAGACTGTTGTGGTAGAGATGTCTGTTGGGTTGAAGAGGGATGGGTGGGCTTTCTCTCTCTTACACACACACACACACACACACACACTCTCTGATTCTCTCTCCTCTGCTCTTCAGTTCTTGATGTTCACGCTCCCTCTGTGCAGTTACCATCATTATCCTCATATCTATAAATATCAGCCACTCTCTCTTCTCTGTGTTCTCTCGCTCCCTCGCTTCTTTCCCTTCATCTCTGTTTCCTCTTCATTCTGGGTCACCTGCTCAGCCCTGACTGAGTTTGAGTCACAGTTTAGCGAGGAGAAGGTGGACATCGCAAAGGAGAGAAATTCTCACACACACGCGTGCACACCAACACATATACACACACGCCAACAACACCATCACACACAGTAAAAGCACACATATATTCATACAGACCATACACACACAGACCATTGAGTTTTATGGACACAATGTCATCGGCTGTGTTAGAGGACCAATGTTACTGTAGGTGTCTGGTGTAACAATAGTAGTGAATCTTATCATGCATACCGAATTATAATGCAGACAGTAGATGATGCTGCTTGTGTGGGTGTTTCCAAATGCATGCATGTGTCAGAGAAAAACAGAGGCAGCTGGAGAGAGAGTGAGACGGAGAAAGAACGAGAGCGGGAAGGAGGGAGAGACAAAAGGGGTAGAAGAAAGGACGTAAACTCTTCGTCTGTTTGAACTTGAAAAGGTTGGAGGAGACGTTTGTTAGATAATAAACTCAGCCATCCGTTTCTAAATGTTTGTTTGTGGTTTCGGCAAAGGTTACCCAGCGTTTAGCATGAGACAGTATGGAAAATGAATCAAATGCAAAGGTTACTAGTGTCTTCAGAAAATGAGAAAATGAACCAACATGACACTGGCCTCTCCATATTGCGCCCGGAAATGTTTTCAGCAAACAAACTGCGTCTTGGACGACAGAGAGTCAGAAACAAGCTGAGAAAAGTACAAACACACCCTGTTTTTCATCTCGTAAAATGCTGCAACGTTTGGCTTCAAGTCTGGCTTATTCCTGGAAGACTCAAATTAGAGAAAGTGGGGATGGGGGAGAGAACACGGGTGGAATTGTGGGTAATAAATCCAGAGGTGGGAAGACAGTGAGAAGGCAGCAGGGTGGGGGAGAGACAGGTTAGAGGCATTACCACAGAACATCACACAACAAGGTGTGAGTGGTATAAATTAACCGCTTCATATCCGGCAGGGTAGGAGTCAATAGCCCAGAGTGTCAAGGCGGGAGAAAAAAAATAAAAAGAGAGGGAGAGAGAGAGAGACAGTGGGTGTTGGAGAGAGAGATAGAGAGGGGATCATCCTACGGAAGAGACAACAGGAGAGAGAGGGAGGGAGGGAGGGAGGAGGACGTGACGAAGAAGAGGACAACAGTGTGTGCACGTGTGTCTGTTGACACATTTGAGTGGTTGCTTTTGGGATAAAACAGGAAACTAATCATTGCTGTGTATTACCACCCCTTCAGTTTGTCTCTTTGTTTAACTCTCTGTCTCTGCTCTGTTCTTTTCTGTTCTTTCCTGTTCTGTTTTGTTTATCCACTCACAATTTGTTCCCTCTATCCCTCACCCTCTAGTTTTTGCTCCTTTGACGTTCTGTGTTGAAAGAGAACGAGATCACATCACTATGTCCCTCTGAAAGAGGAAGGGGAAGTAACCACACATGGTGATGCCTGGGTGCTAGGCAACAGTAGTGTGAGTGACATGTCGTATCGACCATACAGAGAGATACAGAGTATCGCTGTCGATACCGAAACAATTTCCAACTCTTTATCTAAGGTGCCATATGTTGTTCTGATCAACCTCTCTCCTTATTCCGTTTTTTAATTGATAGCTTACCAGAAAACTCATATTCCACTTCTGGTTTCAACTCTTCCTCTATAGTCTGTTGAGCAGTTGCTTCCTGTGGAACTTTAAAATGAAACCAAAGATGGTCTATTACTGTATATAGACAAGATATTAGTGACCACTCTAACTATGGAAATGCAGTAGCTTGCGAAAGTATTCACCCCCTTGGCATTTTCCTATTTTGTTGCCTTACAACTTTGAATTAAAATAGATTTTTGGGGGGGCTGTATAATTTGATTTACACAACATGCCTACCACTTTGAAGATGCTAAATATTTTTTCTTGTGAAACAAACAAGAAATAAGACAAAAAAACTGAAAACTTGAGAGTACATAAATATCCCCCCCCCCCCCCCCCTTTTGCAGCAATTACAGCTGCAAGTCTCTTGGGGTATGTGTCTATAACCTTGGCACATCTAGCCACTGGGATGTTTGCCCATTCTTCAAGGCAAAACTGCTCCAGCTCCTTCAAGTTGGATGGGTTCCGCTGGTGTACAGCAATCTTTAAGTCGTACCACAGATTCCCAATTTGATTGAGGTCTGGGCTTTGACTAGGCCATTCGAAGATATTTAAATGTTTCCCCTTAAACCTCTAATGAGTGTTGATTTAGCAGTATGCATAGGGTCATTTTCCTGTTGGAAGGTGAACCTCCGTCCCAGTCTCAAATCTCTGGAAGACTGAAACAGGTTTCTCTCCAAAATTTCCCTGTATTTAGCGCCATCCATCATTCCTTAAATTCTGACCAGTTTCCCAGTCCCTGCCGATGAAAAACATCCACCACCATGCTTCACTGTGGGGAGGATGTTGTTGGGGTAGTGAGAGGTGTTGGGTTTGCGTCAGACATATATTTTTCCTTAATGGCCAAAAAGCTCAATTTTAGTCCCATCTGACCAGAGAACCTTCTTCCATAAGTTTGGGGAGTCTCCCACATGCCTTTTGGCGAACAGCAAAAGTTTTTGCTTATTTTTTTCTATAAGCAATGGCTTTTTTCTGGCTACTCTTCCGTAAAGCCCAGCTCTATGGAGTGTACGGCTTAACGTGGTCCTATGGACAGATACTCCAATCTCCGCTGTGGAGCTTTGCAGCTCCCTCAGGGTTATCTTTGGTCTCTTTGTTGCCTCTCTGATTAATGCCCTCCTTGCCTGGTCCTTGAGTTTTGGTGGGCGGGCCTCTCTTGGCAGGTAGTTGTGGTGCCCTATTCTTTCCATTTTTTAATAATGGATTTAATGGTGCTCTGTGGGATGTTCAAAGTTTCAGATATTTTTTTGTAACTCAACCTTGATCTGTACTTCTCCACAACTTTGTCCCTGACCTGTTTGGAGAGCTCCTTTGTCTTCATGGTGCCGCTTGCTTGGTGTTGCCCCTTGCTTAGTGGTGTTGCAGACTCTGGGGCCTTTCAGAACAGGTGTATATATACTGAGATCATGTGACACTTAGATTGCACACAGGTGGACTTTATTTAACAAATTATCTGACTTCTGGGGGTAATTGGTTGCACCAGATCTTCTTTAGGGGCTTCATAGCACATATGCACGCATACATATGCATATGCACGCACCACTATTCACGTCTTTTTAAAATAATTTTTTTAAACAAGTAATTTTTTTCATTTCAGTTCACCAATTTGGACTATTTTGTGTATGTCCATTACATGAAATCCAAATAAAAATCTGTTTAAATTACAGGTTGTAATGCAACAAAATAGGAAAAACACCAAGGGTGAAGAATACTTTTGCAAGGCACTATACATGTGCTCAATGACGGAAGGCAGGCGGGAGTACGCGAGTTCAGGTAGGACCATTCTAGCCAATGAGAGTGCAAATACGCATGTGAACAACAGGCACAACTAAGTTGTTTTTCTCAAAATTGCCAGAATGCCACCTGCATCCACTTATATCAGTAGATTTTAACAGCCTAAAAATTACGAAACTTCAATTTGATCAAATAAGCCTCATGTAATTCGACACTCTCTCGTAGACCTTCTTGTCTCAAGTGGACAGATTTTGGACGGAGTAAATCCTCTCGCTTTTCCCCTTCCTCCTTGTCTAACTGTCTCCGACTGACGTAAGCAGAGAAATAGGTGAGCATTGGTTTTAGCTTGTCACAGCTCTTTGTGTGAAACAAGAACATTATTTTGGTTCCTTCCTCATACCTGTCAGTCAATTAGAAAAGCTGACTCACTCTGCCTCTGACTAACCCAGTGTCGTGTTTCATTTCATTCTCTTTCAATGCATTTTATTGTCACATGTTTATCACAAATCTGTACCATGGATTACGCCTTCTTTAAATCTAGACCTAGCGAAAACTAACCATATGAAGTAGCATGGATGGAGTTAAACTCTGAAACTTGGCTGGCTACAGAGGGACAATTTACAGTGCCGGCCCAGGTCCGGGGTAGATTCAGGCCAGGCAGTTTTCCAAGAAGTATGGAGATCCAGGCCCGGACCCAGATTACTGCAGATATACAGTTGAAGTCGAAGGTTTACATACACTTAGGTTGAAGTCATTAAAACTCATTTTTCGACCACTCCACAAATTTCTTATTAACAAACTATAGTTTTGTGCATGACACAGGTCATTTTTCCAACAATTGTTTACAGACAGATTATTTCACTTATAATTCGCTGTATCACAAATCCAGTGGGTCAGAAGTTCACAGACACTAAGTTGACTGCGCCTTCAAACAGCTTGGAAAATTCCAGAAAATGATGCCATGGCTTTAGAAGCTTCTGATAGACTAGCTGACATCATTTGAGTTAATTGGAGGTGTACCTGTGGATGTCAAGGCCTACCTTCAAACTCAGTGCCTCTTCACTTGACATCATGGGAAAATCAAAAGAAATCCGCCAAGACCTCAGAAAAAAAATGGTAAACCTCCACAAGTCAGGTTCATCCTTGGGAGCAATTTCCAAATACCTGAAGGTACCACGTGCATCTGTACAAATAATTGTACGCTAGTATAAACACCATGGGACCACGCGGCTGTCATACCGTTTAGGAAGGAGACGCGTTCTGTCTCCTAGAGATAAACATACCTTGGTGCGAAAAGTGCAAATCCATCCCAGAACAACAGCAAAGGACCTTGTGAAGATGCTGGAGGAAACAGGTACAGAAGTATCCATATCCATATATGTATATATGTAAACTTCGGACTTCAACAGTATTATCTGTGATGTGTTTTGAAACAGAACCAGGGCATGTCAGAAGTCTCCACATCTTCACTGAGAAACAACTACACCAACAGGACTGGGAGGGAGATAGGGATGAAGCTAAAAGAAGGAGGAGGGAGAGAAGGGAAGATGAAGAGATAGGGCGAGAGCTTGGGAGCTTGGGGCATAAAGATGATTCTGAGATAATTTAAGTTCCGAACCCTCATTGGTTTGAATGGTGTCAGCAATTTTTTGTATTGTATTTTTTTAAACGTAAGAGTACTATATAGGTAAAGCACTTTGAACAGATCAAGGCTATGCCAATAAATACATTTTGACAAAAATACAGATAGAATCTTATAGTCCCAAGCTCTAGAAGGCTAAAATGGGAAAGGAGAGAAATGTGGACACAAAGAGAGAGGGTGAACACTTTGCTCAGAAGGGTAGAGGGTGATAGGAGGAAAGTGGAAAGGGAAATGGATGGATCTTGGACAAGGCCTCAATCCTGAAAATACCCTTCCTATTTATATAAGGGGAGGAGAGAAGGAGAGAATAACTGATTGACTGATTGTAAATCATTTGAGACCAACACAGGCCTTCTTAACCTGTCTAGGATCAGCGTGGCGCTAGCGGCACACCCCCCCCCCCCCCACTGAAAAACCAGTGCCGCGAAATTCAAAAAAAATATATTTTTTAAATATTTAACTTTCACACATTAAAGTCCAATACAGCTAATGAAAGACACAGATCTTATGAATCCAGTCAACATTTCCGATTTTTAAAATGTTTTACAGGGAAGACACAATATGTAAAGATGTACATCTATTACCTAAAAACACATTAGCATAATCCACCATCTTTTATTTGTCCACCAACACCAGTAGCCATCACCAATTCGGCTAAACTAAGATATTTATAGCCCCTAACCAACAAAAAAACTCATTAGATGACAGTCTGATAACATATTTATGGTATGGGATAGGTTTTGTTAGAAAAAAGTGCATATTTCAGGTATATGGCATAGTTTACAATTGCACCCACCATCACAAATGGACTAGAATAATTACAATGAGCAACGTGTTTACCTAACTACTAATCATCAAACATTTCGTAAAAATACACAGCATACACGAATCGAAAGACACAGATCCTGTGAATACAGACAATATTTCAGATTTTCTAAGTGTCTTACAGCGAAAACACAATAAATCGTTATATTAGCTTAGCACATAGCAATTAGCAGCCCAGCATTGATTCTAGCCAAAGTGAGCGATAAAAGTCAACATCGCCAAAAGATATTAATTTTTTCACTAACCTTCTCAGAATTCTTCCGATGACACTCCTGTAACATCACATTACAACATGCATATACAGTTTGATCGAAAATGTTTATATTTAGCCACCAAAATCATGGTTAGACAATGTGAAATGTAGACAAGCTGGTAAAGAAAACGTCCTTGCGCCACTTAGACAGTGATCTACTCTTATACATAAATACTCATAAACGTGACTAAAAAATATAGGGTGGACAGGGATTGATAGACAATTTAATTCTTAATACAATTGCGTTATTACATTTTTTAATTTATCCTTACTTTTCAATACAGTTTGCGCCAAGCGAAGCTACGTCAAAAAACATGGCGTCCTAAGCCACTAAAATGTTTCGACAGAAACACGATTTATCATAATAAAAATGTCCTACCTTGAGCTGTTCTTCCATCAGTATCTTGGGCAAAGGATCCTTTCTTGGGAGAAATCGTCTTTTGGTGGAAAGCTGTCCTCTTGCCATGTGGAAATGTCAACTACGTTCGGGATGAACTGAAAAGCGTTCCCAACTTTTCACATCGTTGCAAAAATAAATGTCCCAAAATCGCACTAAACGGATATAAATTGCTATAAAACGCTTTAAATTAACTACTTTGTGATGTTTGTAACTCCTATAACGAGTGAAAAGATGACCGGAGAAATATAACAGGCTAAACTAACGCTTGGAACAGGAGAGGGTCGGTGTCTTCCACGCGCGTTACGCAGCAAGAAAAGACTTGCTAGCTAAAGGTTTTTTTCATTTGTAGGGCCTGTGAACGAGCAATCGAGCCCGTTGGAATCGTCATCACGTAAAGGCATCCAGGGGAAGACGTAAGAAGTGTCCGTATAGTCATAGCAACGACAGTGCCCGTTTAAATGACTTCAGAAAAGTGGCCAACGTTTCTCAAATCTGACTCCATGTCAGGGAAATTGCTGTAGAATGGGCTCTGTTCCACTTAGAGACAAAATTTCAACTCCTATAGAAACTATAGACTGTTTTCTATCCAATAATAATAATAATATGCATATTGTACGATCAAGGATTTTGTGGGAAGCCGTTTAAAAAATTAGCCACATTAGCATAAATAGTCTAAACAGCGCCCCCATCCCCAACAGGTGTGAGAAAGGGGGGATACCTACTCAGTTGTACAACTGAATGCATTTAACTGAAATATGTATTCTGCATTTAACCCAACCCCTCTGAATCAAAGAGGTGCAGGGGGCTGCCTTTAATTGACATCCACGTCATCGGCACCCGGGGAGGTGGTGTCAGTGAAGGGGGAACTGTTGGGGGGGGGGGGGGGGGGGGGGGAATCTGAGGTTGTGGGTGACTTGTTACAAGGTCCAGGGCAGTGACTCAAGCAGCAGTCAGTCATCAGAGTAAAGCACTTCATAAGAGTAAAGCACTTCATAAGAGGTGCTCACCTCACATAGCCACCATACATTCACCCACTCACACTGATTACAGAGAAAGAGAGAGAGAGAGAGAGAGACCCTGCACACCCTAATTGACAAACAAACCAACCAACCAAATAAAGGCAAAGTCTTCTCACACTTTGTTGAATTCAAAAAGCCTTAGACTCAATTTGGTCTGCTATACAAATTGATAGAAAGTGGTGTTGTGGGAAAAACATACGACATAATAGAATCCATGTACACAAACAACAAGTGTGTGGTTAAAATAGGCAAAAAACACACACATTTCTTCCCACAGGGCCGTGGGGAGAGACAGGGATGCAGCTTAAGCCCCACCCTCTTCAATATATATATCAACGAATTGGCGAGGGCACTAGAAATGTCTGCAGCACCCGGCCTCACCTTACTAGAATCTGAAGTCAAACGTCTACTGTTTGCTGATGATCTGGTGCTTCTGTCCCCAACCAAGGAGGGCCTACAGCAGCACCTAGATCTTCTGCACAGATTCTGCCAGACCTGGGCCCTGACAGTAAATCTCAGTAAGACCAAAATAATGGTGCTCCAAAAAATGTCCAGTCGCCAGGACCACAAATACAAATTCCATCTAGATACCGTTGCCCTAGAGCACACAAAAAACTATACATACCTTTGCTAAACATCAGCGCCACAGGTAACTTCCACAAAGCTGTGAACGATCTGAGAGACAAGGCAAGAAGGGAATTCTATGCCATCAAAAGGAACATAAAATTCGACATACCAATTATGATCTGGCTAAAAATACTTGAATCAGTTATAGAACCCATTGCCCTTCATGGTTGTGAGGTCTGGGGTCCACTCACCAAACAATAATTCACAAAACGGGACAAACACCAAAGTGAGACTGCATGTAGAATTCTGCAAAAAATATCCTCCATGTACAATGTAAAACACTAAATAATGCATGCAGAGCAGAATTAGGCTGAGACCCGCTAATGATCAAAATCCAGAAGAGAGGCGATAAATTCTACAACCACCTAAAAGGAAGGGATTCCCAAACCTTCCATTACAAAGCCATCACCTACAGAGAGATGAACCTGGAGCAGAGTCCTCTAAGAAAGCTGGTCCTTGGGCTCTGTTCACAAACACAAACACACCCCACAGAGCCCCAGGACAGCAACACAATTAGACCCAACCAAATAGACTCTCTCTCTAACTCTCATTTCCTCCCTTTCTGTGTGATGGCTCCTTTATTTGAGCGTGAGAGAGAGCGATAGTGTCACGCCCTGGCCTTAGTATTCTTTGTTTTCTTTATTATTTTAGTTAGGTCAGGGTGTGACATGGGGAATGTTTGTGTTTTGTTGGTTTTGGGTGTTTCTATGGTTAAGGGGTTATTGGGTGTAGTATATGGGTTTGTGTTGAGTTCAGATGTCTAGCGTTGTCTATGTATGTTTAGTTATCTAGGAGAGTCTATGGTTACCTGAATGAGTTCCCAATTAGAGACAGCTGATTTCGGTTGTCTCTGATTGGGAGCCTTATTTAGGGTAGCCATAGGCTTTCATTGGTTGTGAGTAATTGTCTATGTCAGAACGTTTGTAGCCTGTTGTATGTGCACGACGTTTATTAGCTTCACGATCGTTTGTTGTTTTTGTTAGTTTGTATTAAGTGTTTCGTGTTTATTTTTCGTCATCTTTTTAAAATAAAAGAAGATGGCTTACTTTCCAAATGCTGCGTTTTGGTCCATCAATCATCCACACGATCGTGACAGATAGAGAGAGAGAGTGATAGAGAGAGCAAAAATATGATTACTTGACACTTTGGAAAGAATTAACAAAAAAACTGAGAAAACTAGAATGCTATTTGGCCCTAAACAGAGAGTACACATTGGCAGAATACCTGACCACTATGACTGACTCAAACTTAAGGAAAGATTTGACTATGTGCAGACTCAGTGAGCATAGCCTTGCTATTGAGAAAGGCCGCCGTAGGCAGACCTGGCTCTCAAGAGAAGACAGGCTATGTGCACACTGCCCACAAAATGAAGTGGAAACTGAGCTGCACTTCCTAACCTCCTGCCCAATGTATGACCATATTAGAGGCACATATTTCCCTCAGATTACACAGATCCACAAAGAATTCGAAAACAAACCCGATTTTGATAAACTCCCATATCTACTGGGTGAAATATCACAGTGTGCCATCACAGCAGCAAGATTTGTGACCTGTTGCCACAAGAAAAGGTCAACCAGTGAAGAACAAACACCATTGTAAATACAACCCATATTTTTGCTTATTTATTTTCCCTTTTGTACTTTAACCATTTGTACATCGTTACAACACTGTATATATACATAATATGAAATTTTTAATGTCTTTATTATTTTGGAATGTGTGATGTTTTCAGTTCATTTTTTTTAGTTTATTCCACTTTTGTATATTATCTACTTCACTTGCTTTGGCAACGTTAACATATGTTTCCCATGCCAATAAAGCCCCTTGAATTGAATTAAGAGAGAGAGAGAGAGAGAGCGAGAGAGAGAGAATGTTCATAGACCCAGTGTGAGAGACCATAAAGCCCCATGCTGTCCATAGCCAACTGATTCCACCCTAATCAGATGTGTGTTATTTTATCCATGGAGAGAGAAATGACTTTATTGGGTCAGATCTGCCTATGCCTCTCCAACTCTGCCTCTCCAACTCTGCCTCTCCAACTCTGCCTCTCCAACTCTGCCTCTCCAACTCTGCCTCTCCAACTCTGCCTCTCCAACTCTGCCTCTCCAACTATACCTCTCCAACTCTGCCTCTCCAACTATACCTCTCCAACTCTGCCTCTCCAACTCTGCCTCCCCAACTCTGCCTCTCCAACTCTGCCTCTCCAACTATACCTCTCCAACTCTGCCTCTCCAACTATACCTCTCCAACTCTGCCTCTCCAACTCTGCCTCTCCAACTCTGCCTCTCCAACTATACCTCTCCAACTCTGCCTCTCCAACTCTGCCTCTCCAACTCTGCCTCTCCAACTCTGCCTCTCCAACTATACCTCTCCATCTCTGCCTCTCCAACTATACCTCTCCAACTCTGCCTCTCCAACTCTGCCTCTCCAACTATACCTCTCCATCTCTGCCTCTCCAACTATACCTCTCCAACTCTGCCTCTCCAACTCTGCCTCTCCAACTATACCTCTCCAACTCTGCCTCTCCAACTATACCTCTCCAACTCTGCCTCTCCAACTCTGCCTCTCCAACTATACCTCTCCAACTCTGCCTCTCCAACTATACCTCTCCAACTCTGCCTCTCCAACTCTGCCTCTCCAACTCTGCCTCTCCAACTATACCTCTCCAACTCTGCCTCTCCAACTCTGCCTCTCCAACTATACCTCTCCAACTCTGCCTCTCCAACTCTGCCTCTCCAACTCTGCCTCTCCAACTCTGCCTCTCCAACTATACCTCTCCATCTCTGCCTCTCCAACTATACCTCTCCAACTCTGCCTCTCCAACTCTGCCTCTCCAACTATACCTCTCCAACTCTGCCTCTCCAACTATACCTCTCCAACTCTGCCTCTCCAACTCTGCCTCTCCAACTATACCTCTCCAACTCTGCCTCTCCAACTATACCTCTCCACCTCTGCCTCTCCAACTCTGCCTCTCCAACTCTGCCTCTCCAACTCTGCCTCTCCAACTATACCTCTCCAACTCTGTGTCTCCAGCAAGGTTGTTCTGTTCTTCCTGTCTCTGGCTGATGCCAGTGGATTGTTCTGTTGGTGTAGAAATGTCATAAACAGGCAGAGACCGATTAAGCAGCTGGAAAGATGGGCCCAATCCCAAACCATTCCCTATCCACTACCTGTAGACACTGGTGTAGAAAGTAGTAGAGAACAGTAAGCAGTATATCTGGGAGAGGTTTGGTATTCGGCCATGAGGGAACAAGAATTGGGGGGGGAAACTCTGTTCAGTGATGGACATATATGGCTGGCATTCTTCTAACAACGCTTCAACTGGTATTATCCATTCTATTCATTGTATTTCTAGTAGCTAGATATGGGTGTACTACTTGTGTCCATTCTATCTAGTGTATTTCTTGTGAATGGTATGGCTCTGTTGTTCAGTAGCCTGAACATTGTGTTAACACTGATGTCAAGTCAAATCAAATTGTAAATCACATGCGCCGAATACAACAGGTGTACAACAGACCATAGAGTGAAATGCTTACTTACAAGCCCTTAACCAACAATGCAGTTGCAAGAAAATCCCTAAAAGAGTGAGAGATAAGAATAACAAATAATTCAAACTAATTGTAAATAACAATAGCGGGGCTATATACAGGGGGTACCGGTACAGAGGCAATGCGTCAATGTGCGGGGGGCCATTTGATTAGCTGCTCTCTTGGACCTAGACTTGGCGCTCCGGTACCGCTTTCCGTGCGGTAGCAGAGAGAACAGTCTATGACTAGGGTGGCTGGAGTCTTTGACAATTTTTAGGTCCTTCCTCTGACACCGCCTGATATAGAGGTCCTGGATGGCAGGAAGCTTAGTATCGGTGATGTACTGGGCCATACGCACTACCCTCTGTAGTGCCTTGCGGACGGAGGCCGAGCAGTTACCACACCAGGCAGTGATGCAACCAGTCAGGATTCTCTTGATGGTGCAGCTGTAAAACCTTTGAGGGTCTGAGTATCCATGCCAAATCTTTTCATTCTCATTCCTGAGGGGGAATAGGTTTTGTCGTGCCCTCTTCACAACTGTCTTGGTGTGCTTGGACCATGTTAGTTTGTTGGTGATGTGGACGCCAAGGAACTTAAAGCTCTCAACCTATCCACTGCAGCCCCGTCGATGACAATGGGGGTGTGCTCTGTCCTCCTTTTCCTGTAGTCCACAATCACCTCCTTTGTCTTGATCACATTGAGGGAAAGGTTGTTGTCCTTGCACCACACGGTCAGGTCTCTGACGTCCTCCCTATAGGCTGTTTCATCGCTGTCGGGGATCAGGCCTACCACTGTTGTGTCATCAGCAAACTTAATGATGGTGTTGGAGTCGTGCCAGGCCGTGCAGTCATGAGTGAACAAGGGAGTACAGGAGGGAACTGACCACGCACCCCTGAGGGGCCCCTGTGTTGAAGATCAGCATGGTGGATGTGTTGTTACCTACCCTTACCACCTGGGGGCGGCCAGTCAGGAAGTCCAGGATTCAGTTGCAGAGGGAGGTGTTTAGTCCCAGGGTCCTTAGCTTAGTGAGGAGCTTTGAGGGCACTATGGTGTTGAATGCTGAGCTGTAGTCAATGAATGGCATTCTCAAATAGGTGATACTTTTGTCCAGGTGGGAAAGGGCAGTATGGAGTGCAATAGAGATTGCATCATCTGTGAATCTGTTGCTGCGGTATGCAAATTGGAGTGGGTCTAAGTTTTCTGGGATAATGGTGTTGATGTGAGCCATGATCAGCCTTTCAAAGCATTTCATGGCTACAGATGTGAGTGCTACGGGTCGGTGGTCATTTAGGCAGGTTAAATTAGTGTTCTTGGGCACAGGGACTATGGTGGTCTGCTTGAAACATGTTGGTATTACAGACTCAGACAGGGAGAGGTTGAAAATGTCAGTGAAGACACTTGCCAGTTGGTCAGCACATGCTCGGAGTACACGTCCTGGTAATCCATCTGGCCCAGAGGCCTTGTGTATGTTGACCTGTTTAAAGGTCTTACTCACATCGGTTGTAGAGAGTGTGATCACACAGTCTTCCGGAACAGCTGCATGTTTCAGTGTTACTTGCCTTGAAGTGAGCATAGAAGTTATTTAGCTCATCTGGTAGGCTTGTGTCACTGGGCAGTGCTTCCCTTTGTAGTCTGTAATAGTTTGCAAGCCCTGCCACATCCGACGAGCATCAGAGCCGGTGTAGTACGATTCGATCTTAGTCCTGTATTGACGCTTTGCCTGTTTGATGGTTCGTCGGAGTGCATAGCGGGATTTCTTATACGTTTCCGGGTTAGAGTCCCAGTCCTTGAAAGCGGCAGCTCTACCCTTTAGCTCAGTGTGAATGTTGCCTGTAATCCATGGCTTCTGGTTGGGGTATGTACGTACAGTCACTGTAGGGACGACATCCTCAATGCACTTATTGATAAAGCCAGTGGCTGATGTGGTGTACACCTCAATGCCATCGGAAGAATCCCAGAACATATTAATGTCTGTGCTACCCTGTTACAGCTAGAAGTTCCGCTAGTGGAACGTTTCGACAACATCCGGTGAAATTGCAGAGCGCGAAATTCAAATTAACTTATTAGAAATATTTCATATTTCATATTTAACATACAAACACATGAAAATCATATTTCAACCAAGCAGGTGCGACACGAAAGTCAGAAATAACTATATAATTCATACCTTATCTTTGAAGATCTTTGTCTGTTGGCACTCCAATATGTCCCAGAAACATGTGTCACTGGTCCTTTAGTTCGATAAACTCCTATTTAATAAGTTACCTGTAAACTTGGTCCAAACATTTCAAACAACATTCCTAATCCATCTTTAGGTATCCTAAAACGTAAATAATCGATAAAATTTAAGACGGAATATACTGTGTTCAATAGCGGATAAAATCAAAGTGGAGCGAGCTCCAGGTCGCACGCCCCAAACATAAGAGTCCACTTGGCTTGACACTCATTCTGAATAGCCGTACTTCTTCATTTCTCAAAGGAAAAATATCAACGAATTTCTAAAGACTGTTGACATCTAGTGGAAGCTATAGGAGCTGCAAACAGGTGCCTCATAAATCTAATTACCTTTAGAAAACTAATAGAAAACACAGTGAATCCTGGATGGTTTGTCCTCGATGTTTTGCCTGCCAAATAAGTTCTGTTATACTCACAGACATTATTTTAACAGTTTTAGAAACTTTAGAGTGTTTGCCATCCAAATCGACCAATTATATGCATATGTTAGCTTCTGGGCCTGAGTAACAGGCAGTTTACTTTGGGCACACTTTTAATCCGGATGTGAAAATACTGCCCCCTATCCCAAAGAGGCTAGCAAAACAGTCCTGTAGTTTAGCATCTGCTTCATCTGACCACTTTTTTATAGACCGAGTCACTGGTGCTTCCTGCTTTAATTTTTGCTTGTAAGCAGGAATCAGGAGGATAGAGTTATGGTCAGATTTGTCAAATGGAGGGCGAGGGAAGCTTTGAACGCCTCTCTGTGTGTGGAGTAAAGGTGGTCTAGAATTTCTTTCCCTCTGGTTGCACATTTAACATGCTGATAGAAATTAGGTAAAACTGATTTAAGTTTCCCTGCATTAAAGTCCCTGGCCACTAGGAGCGCCGCCTCTGGATGAGCGTTTTCTTGTTTGCTTATGGCGGAATACAGCTCATTGAGTGCGGTTTTAGTGCCAGCCTCGGTCTGTGGTGGTATGTAGACAGCTACGAAAAATACAGATGAAAACTCTCTAGGTAGATAGTGTGGTCTACAGCTTATCATGAGATACTCTACTAGATATTGTTCCCCAGCTATTGTTTACAAATATGCATAGGCCCCCTCCCCGTGTCTTACCAGAGGCTGCTGTTCTGTCCTGCCGATAGAATGTATAACCCGCCAGCTGTATGTTATTAATGTTGTCGTTTAGCCACGACTCAGTGAAACATAAGATATTTGAGTTTTTAATGTCCCGTTGGTAGGATATACGTGCCTTCAGTTCATCCCATTTATTTTCCAGCCATGTGCCCTTTGATACGTTTACACTTTTGAGCTGAATCTAGTACTACCAACACACTCTCTCTCTCTCTCTCTCTCTCTCTCTCTCTCTCTCTCTCTCTCTCTCTCTCTCTCTCTCTCTCTCTCTCTCTCTCTCTCTTGCTCTCTCTCTGTGGAGTTACAGCTATTCTCTGTCTCTCTCTCTCTTTCTCTCTCTCTCTCTCTCTCTCTCTCTCTTGCTCTCTCTCTCTCTTTGGAGTTACAGCTATTCTCTGTCTCTCTCTCTCTCTTTCTCTCTCTCTCTCTCTCTCTCTCTCTCTCTCTCTCTCTCTCTCTCTCTCTCTCTCTCTCTCTCTCTCTCTCTCTCTCTCTCTCTTGCTCTCTCTCTCTCTTTGGAGTTACAGCTATTCTATCACACACACACACACACATTCTAGAATACTATATTTTTACTGCGCGACCAAGACACTATCCACTCTATATTTGTAAATAAAGTCAAACTGGACATAGTACATTCATAATCTATATTGTACTATTCTGTAGTTTATTACTATGCATATTACCGTCTTCTAATGACCTGTTATTTTAATTAGACTTTTGATTAGCATTGATATTGATTATTGTACTGCAATGTTGAGGGAGTAAATGTGTAAGCATTTCACTGCACCCTGTCTACCTGCTGTAAACTGTGTACATGTGATTTAATGTCGGCCGTGAAACCAGGTTGTGAAATGAGTCGAACCCGCTTCTGACCCGTTCAAAATCCGTGCCGACCTCCTCATCTTCCCCTCCATATGGCAGTATATCACACGCTGTCTGTCAGAGATTAGGTGAATGGATAAGCGGAGTCAGGCGCAGGACACAGGTATGAGTAATAACCAGAATTTACTCAAAATACTAGCAATGTTCCAACAAGGAAAAATACAGATATCCAGAGCACAAAAATAACGAACCCACATAACAAGGACAATCACGCATAAAACAGAAAGGGAAGCCAGAGGGTTAAATAACGAACAAGGATTATGGAATGGAAACCAGGTGTGTACAATGAAGACAAAACAAAATGAAAATGAAACATGGATCGGTGGCGACTAGAAAGCCGGTGACGTCGACCGCCGAACACCGCCCGAACAAGGAGACGAACCAACTTCGGCGGAAGTCGTGACACTGTCGCCTTCAATAAAAACCAGAAGGCCCCAGATCATGGCATTGAAATGAATAGAGGTAATAACAAGAGATGAATCAACATAATCATGTGCATAATCATAACATTCTCCACCACACTCTCTGCTTGAGTTCATAACAGCGATATGAGATTGGAGTTTATTACATTAGTCATGTAAACGTTGATCTCGTGATTAAAGCAGAGAACTGCTGTTTATTGCATGTAATTGTATTCGGCCCGGCTACGCTCCCAGGAATACCACACACCACAGAGCAAATTAATATTTGATGAACTGACTCTAGATCAGAAGCAGGGAACGGGTTCATATATCCTGTGGATCGCTCAGGGCATTGGGTCTGACCTCGGAGCAGTGCTTATCTGTACACCGTACTACAAATAGGTTGTGGTTTGTGTTTTACAGTATTTCTTTTTATTTTTTCCATTTTCTCTTTATTATTAATAAACAATTCCAAATAGAGGGTGCTGACATGTACACACACATCACATATGTTGCATGGTGGGTGGTGGAGGCAGGGTGTGGGATGCATGGGTGTTGTTTTGAGAGAAAGAGAGAGGGGAGAGAGAGGAGGGGAGGGAGATGGAGAGAGATGGGGTTGTAACAGATGGTTCCATCCCTCTTCTTCTCACCCTCTTTCCCCAAAAACTGAGACAAGACTGAACATGATGAAACACCACTCTCCCCTTTTCATCCTGTCTCTTTACTCCTCTTCTCTCTCTCCCCCTCTCTTACTCATTTCCTCTCTCTCTCTCTCCCCTCCAGGCCCCCACCTCTGTTTCTTCAAGCTCTTCTAGCTGTAACCCTAGCCTGCATTTGTTAAGACTAATGGCTTCGAAAGGCAATTTGTGGCTTTGGTAACATCCCACTAAATGTTTGGGGGACATAAACTTCAAAAGGTTAGGCTTTATCGCTACTCAACACCGTTTTATTAATGTGTTTGAGTCATCCAGGGCTCTCTCTCTCCCTTTCTCTCGCTAAATCTTTCTCTCTCTCTCTCTCTGTCTGTTTCTCTCTCTGCCTGTTTCTCTCTCTCTTTCTCTGTCTTTCCCTCTCTCTCTTCATCTAAGCCCCATGGCCCAATTTTCCTAAACTCTTGTCCTCTTCTGTGCGTTGTCATTTTCCTCCTCCCAAACAACCTATTGTTAGTTCCTCTCTTCAGTTTGGCCTAGATGGCTGTGGGTGAGTGGCTGTGAGTGGGCTTTTTAGGAGCTCAGATGCTCTCGGTAAACATGTGTAAAGATGTTTCAAGGCTTTATTTCCTTAAGATGTTTCACTGTGAGTTTATCCTGAGAAACAGTAACTGGTAAGACAAGGTCAGATGCGTTTTATCTAAGAACATTTGGCAGAATGGTGCTGAGTTTTGGTCCCATCATTTTTGGTTTGACACAGTACATGTAAATGAATAAAATATGAAACCTGGCATAAAGCACATGTCATATAGGTTAAAGATGCACTCTCTAACAGTATTTCACCGAAGTTATCCATTTCGTGTGCTTCTTGCAATTCGTATCATATGTTATAAATCCAATTTGTGAAATACTGTATGTTTAGAATTTGTTGGGCTTAAGATCCCGGTGTCACGCCCTGGCCATAGAGAGGCTTTTATTCTCTATGTTGGTTAGGCCAGGGTGTGACTAGGGTGTGCATTCTAGTTTCTTTATTTCTATGTTTTCTGTTTCTATGTTTTGGCCAGATATGGTTCTCAATCAGGGACAGCTGTCTATCGTTGTCTCTGATTGGGAATCATACTTAGGCAGCCTGTTTTACCACCTTAGTTGGGGGTAGTTGTCTGTGTTAGTGGCCTGTATAGCCCTAGTCAGCTTCACGTTCGTTTTTGTTGTTTCTTGTTTTGTTTGCGACATTAAGAAAATGTACGCTCACCACGCTGCACTTTGGTCCGGTCATTTCCCCGACGACGTTCGTGACACCCGGAGTGTATCCTTAGTTTCAATTCCTCCACTAACCATCATGCATCATCTATAATGCAGAATCCTGATGTGTGGTAGCTATTCTAGTTCTGAACATAATACAGTGGCGATTGTTTTCTGCTGGTCACTGTACGTAATGTAGTCTATATTAAGGATGAGTTGGTGTTTCTGTGTCTGCCCTTTGAACCCTGGGCGCCTGACGGCTCTCGCCATGTCTGCCTACGGCTTTGACTCCAACCTCACCCCACCACCTCCTCACCCACTCACCCCCTACTTTCCCCTTCCTAACGGCACTATCCTCGGTCACATGCCTCACTGTTCCTGATCCCATAAACTCTGTGATTTATTCAGCAGTGTGCCTGGGCTGGAGGCTAGTGAAACGTACACTCGGGAGAGAAGGAGGGAGGAGGCTAGTGAAACGTACACTCGGGAGGGAAGGAGGGAGGAGGCTAGTGAAACGTGCACTCGGGAGGGAAGGAGGGAGGAGGATAGGACGACGGAGGCGGCTCAGAAGATTCCTCGACAATGAGAAAACAGATGATTGTATTCTTCAGGAGGAAGCGTGTGTATGTGTGTGTTTTTGTAAACTTTACCATTAACATATTGCAATGACCGAAGACACTCACACTGTTTGTCACAAGATATTCAACGGATTTCCTTTTTGGAGCCCAGCCAAATTTGTTCTCCAGTTCTCTCTATCTCCTCCTTCCCACTCACTCACTCCCTCCCTCTCCATTCCTCTCTCTCCTCCTCTGGCAGCTAGCCCTGTAGAGAGTTGATGCGGTTGCTGTTGACAGATATAGAATATCCATATTAAGTACCTGGGTGGAATATTGCACGTTGTGTTGTCATAGCACTGCCACTGCCAAACATTGCTTACTGTTGCGAATAGAACCGACAGCGTCATGACATCACATGCTTACGCCTGTCAAAACGAATCGCTGGAATTCTCGTCATTGCCTTAGCCTTATAAATAACAGTGGCTTGTTGTACTGGGAAATGATCTGGTGGACACCCCTCACAAGTAGATGTTCCCTTCGTCAGAGAGTGCTGAGCCATGATTGAGCTGTTTGGCTGTAGACAATGGAAGACATGGCAGGATGAGTCCTTGGGCAGGTTTTGAATGAATGTTCATAACAGCCTGCCCATGCCTGAGAAAGACTTCTGGTTTCCCCCTGTCTCTCACACACATCCTATGCAGTACACACAGTGACAGACATGAGAAGATATTACTGCCCATATACTGTATAATGACTTCATTTTGATGTGCCATCGGTTTCTCCTTCTAGAAAAGAGTGAAATAGTCACTTCAGGGATGCCAAGGAGCATAGGATTAAGTCCGTGTGACCGTCTGTCCTTGCATATGAGCTTCCTTCAAAGCAGAATGTCTGATACCCATATCATCTCTGCTTATAAAAACATTGTAGATATACAGTATAGAAATGTAGAGAGAACACAATGGTTCCTACAGTGCAATAGGAAGAGCACAACAGCACAGCCGTGGTTTTATTTGGTAATACCCTGAGGCAACACTTACCCCAGTAAACACACACACACACCTAACTTTCACCTCCAACACACACACACACACACACACCTAACTTTCACCTCCAACACACACACACACACACACACCTAACTTTCACCTCCAACACACACACACACACCTTTCATCCCCACCACCAAACAGGCAGATACAGACAGGTACACACACACACACACGCAGGCACACAGACCAGTGGCGTAGCCAGAATTTCATTGGTGGGTGTATGTGCCGAAATGTAGTTTGCCCCCCCCCCCCCCCCCCCCACTCCCACAAATGTGCAGTTTTATAGCGTATCCCATGCTATTCTACATATTTTTCCATTAGGCTGAGAGGAAATGTTGCTGTTTTAAAGCTAATTTCCTGCAATTCTACACATTTTGCCATGAGGCTGGGAGAATTTAGCCTTTTTAAAGTTAAAATAAAATATAGGTGTGTTGTCTTGTTTGCTAAATGAACAAATAAAGTAGACAGTGGCATGGTGCATAGATAACCATGGAGATGGTGTATATAGCCACAGAAGCACAGTGAAATGATGCATATATAGCCATAGAAGCACAGTGACATAGACCTCAATGCAGTCATGCACATGACTTATTGGGGGTGTTGCTTTCAGTTAGTTATTTTTGGCAACCCAGAGTGAATGTCATTCCAGTTCATCTGTTATGTTTTATTTAATCAAATCTTACTAACCCAAAGTGCACAGCTTGCTATGAATTCTATCTGATTGTGTTTGCATGTTTAGGTAAAAATATGAATAATGTCCCATTTGGAACACTGACAAGTAAAGATCATGAATTTTTTTTTGAAAACATATATTTTTTTGCTCAATCTGACTGGTGGGTCTGGCCTACGCCTCTGACACAGACACACACTTTTCATTCCCACCCCCACAAGAATGCATACCGAGACGGACACAGTGATCCCCATGTTCCATCAGCGCCACAACAACACAGAGCTCTGCCCTCCTTCCCTACCTCAGCCAGCCCAGCGGCACTCTGGGAGATGGAATGTGATCCGATTACTGACCTCTGGTCCGCTGTAGAGCTGCTGGGAGGCAGGGACCACAACACTGACTGACACCTCTGCTCTCTACCACAGGCACACGAACAGGGACAGGGGGGCTTGGGGTTGAGGTGGGGGCTTGGGGGGTGGGGTGGCGTTCTGTTATTGGCAACCGTGCTCTAGGACCAAGAACACACACATATATACACAGAGACAAACACAGATGCACACAGTTGATACTACTGCCAAATTAGAGGGTGCAGGTGTTAACAAATATTTGGAGCGATAACACTGATAACACTGAAACGTATATCACACACACACACACACACACACACATAAAGTTATCGGTGAGTATGCCCCGGGGGCGTGAGAACACAGATGGGTCGGAGATTGTTTCCTGTTTGGGATGGGTTGTGTCGACCCACAGGGCTTTAATTGGCTGCAACTCCATCTGACCTCTGACCTATCGCACAATTGACCGCTCCGCCAGAGAGGGGGAAAAGAACAAGTGACAGAACAAGAAGAGATGGAGAGAGAGTGGGAGAAAGATGGAGACAGACAGCGAGAGAGACGGAGATGAAAGGAGACACAGAAATAGAAAGAGAGAGCGAAAGAGAGGCAAACACAGAGGGATAGAGGAGAGAGAGAAATCAGGACAAATTGAAGAGAAACCAAGTACAAAGAATTATTGTGACTGATTCCCGTTCTAGGTTCAAATGGTCAGCCCATTGGAGAATGGTTGCCATTTACCAACGGATTGAAATATTGGATTTCTATGGCATGTACTCCTACATCTTTTACTATGATGAATGTTGGCAATGTATTCTCATTCAGAATAGACGTCCCTGTGTATTCGCCTGTCCTATAGTCATCATCTGTCAAATAGGTTATTCTATTCATTAGAAGAATACGGTGTATTATTACATCCACAAGGAAGAATTGAAACGGAGTTGAAACAGGAAATAGATACAGAAAGATGGATTCTTAGAGAGGGGGAGATGAAAGGGGAGGAGAGGAGCATAGTGCGTCAGAGAGAGAGAGGAACAAGAGAGGGGGAGAGAAATGGGAATAGTGTGTAAAAGAGGATGTCTGGCACCACTCCAAACAGGAAGTGACAGTTAACACACTTCCTTTTGCAGCATCACACCAGAGCTCTATTTTCAACCCCCCACCAACGGCACAGAGATCCATAGAGATATCTATGCTCTATGCGGACAATAATAATAATAATCATTGATTGGATTTATATAGCGCCTATTTACTAACTGAGGTACTCAAATCAAAGTGCTTTACATAGTAAGGGGGAAACTCACCCACTACCAATATGTGGCACCCGGCTGGGTGATGGACAGAAACCATGTTTGTGCCAGGACACTCACCACACATCAGCTAGCATGGAGGAGAGTGGAGGAGTGATATTTGCCAATTAGGAATGAAAGAATACCGGTTAAGGGATGTCTCCTGGTCTGACAAACACCGCTGTAGCTCTGCCACCGGAACGCAGACCTCGGGGGATGTAGTGGATTGAGACGCAGCCCATGCTAGATCAAATCTCTAGCTTAAACAGGGATTTTTACATTATGCTAATTAGATTCCGGCGGAGACGCAGACATCGACTCTAGGGGGTTAGGAATGAGGGGGATTATTAGGTGCCCATGATGAAAATGGGTCCAGATTGGGAATTTAGCCAGGACACCGGGGTTAACACCCTTACTCTTGCGATACGTGCCATGGGATTTTTAATGATCACAGAGAGTTAGGACACCCGTAAAACGTCCCATCCAAAAGGCTGCACCCTATGCAAGGCAATATCCCCTTCACTGCCCTGGGGCATTGGGATTAGATCTTAAGACCAGAGGGAAGAGTGCCCCCTACTAGCCCCCCAACACCACTTCTAGACAACACTGTGTGGAGAGGAGAAAAATAACAAGATTACTTTAGACAGGGTGGGAGGGACCAAAGCCTAAGGGTACAGATATGAAGCACAGTAGATACAGTATACTACCTATCACTCACAGTATACTACCTATCACTCACAGGAAGTTGGTGGCACCTTCTTTGGGGAGAACGGGCACATGGTCATGACTGGAGTGGAATCAGTGGAATGGTATCAAATACTGTACATCAAACACATGGTTCCCAGGTGTAGGATGCCATTCCATTTACTCCGTTCTGGCCATTATTATGAGCCGTTCTCCCCTCAGCAGCCTCCTGTGCTATCACTGTGTACCACGTCCAGTGATAGGCTACCACATACAATGAAAACAAAGATGCCCTCTCTCCTCACTCCTCTTCCTTCGTCTGTCCTTTACTCTTCGACCCTCACCCCCAACACCTCCCTTTCCACTTCTCCCCCTATCATCATCCCATCTTCTTCATCGTTCTCCCCCCCCCCAACCTCATCATCCAATCACACCTGAAGCCCACACACACACACCCTCTCCCAATCCCCCCCCCCCCCCATCTGATGATCATTATATATTGATCTCCGGTTCACCATGTTTAGTCAAGGCTCTAACTGCCTCTCTGTGTGGGCGACACAAAGCACTGATCGATCACTGTCTAATGAGAGAGGGAGGGAGAAGGATGAATAGTAGACAGTTGTTACAGTGAGGTATTATGATGAGCCCCATCTCTCCCACCATAAACGCTCTCCGTTCAATCACTCCCGCTCTCATTCCATTCACAATGTATTGGTTGTCAGTCGTCAATATTCATATTACTGTAGCTATGTGTGTAGAGTACCTGATGAAATAGGGCATTTGTTTGTCTTCCCGTCTCTCTTTCTCTCTGTCTCTCTCTCTTTCTTTCTCTCTCTTTCACACACACACACACACACACACACACACACACACACACACACACACACACACACACACACACACACACACACACACACACACACACACACACACACACACACACACACACACACACACACACACACACACACACACATGGAGTGCGGATTGCTTTCAGTATCTGAGTGGGTTGCATATTGATTTTTAGTGTTGAACTTGTGTCGCTCTCTCTGCCTCGCACCCCCACAGACACATTCTGACAGAGGAGTTGATTAGGAACAGCTCTAAATATATCCCTCCATCTCTTCCCTCTCTCTCTCTCTCTCCCTCTCTCTCTCTCTCCCACTCTCTCTCTCTCTCTCTTCCCCCTCTCTCTCTCTTCCCTCTCTCCCTCTCTCTCTCTCTCTCCCTATCTCCCTCTCTCTCTCCCTCTCTCTCTCCCACTCTCTCTCTCTCTCTTCCCACTCTCTCTCTCTCTCTCTCTCTTTCCTCTCTCTCTCTCTCTCCCACTATTTCTCTCTCTCTGTCTCCCACTCCCTCTCTCTCTTCCCTCTCTCTCCACTCTCCCACTCTCTCACTTTCTCTCCCACTCTCTCTCTCTCTCTCTCGCTCCCACTCTCTCTCTCTCCCACTCTGGCTCCATCCATCATGCTCCTCTTTTCTCTTCCTGAATCTCTCTCTCTCTCTCTTGTCCCTCTTTCCCTCCTATCCTCTATCACCTGAATGTATCTTTTCCTCTCTTCTTTCCTAAATAATGATACTGCACCTCTCCTCTTCTATTTCCAGCTAAATACAGAACCTTCTTACCTCAATAATTCTGAAACCTTCATTGTGTCTTCTTAAACCTACTCTCATCCAGGATAGCTCATTTAGAGTCAGCTCTTATAACAGTTTCCTAGTGGCACAGCAAACATAAACCAATTCAACACATACATTGACAATCACAGGCTACAAACACTATACACTCGTTCACTAGCCAGGCAACCATTCTATAGAGGATCTGCACTCGCCGTCTGTTTACTCTAGAGATGATTAGACACAAGTGTGTGAAGGATGTGAGAGAGGGGTAGGCGTTGTGTGAGGATGACCCCCCGTGGCAAACTGACATCTTCCTACCCAGACTGGCTCAGACTCACCTGTGTGTTGGAACACAACACTATAGGTGTAAGACTCAACTTCCCACCAGTCTCCGCACCCACCACTCTCCACTGGATTCACCTGATGTTTCTCCACGGAGACACACACACACACTCACTGTAGTACCGCACGGCACAACCTCCCTGATAACTGCGCCGCCGACAGAGTGAGATGGAAACATAGATACGCATGACAACAGATGGGGGAAAAGTCTCTATTTATTCTATATCTGTGGCATCCAGTAGGTAAACACCAGATAAGAAGCCTCACTATCTCTCTCCCTCTCTGCCCACAATTTAGCGTTCCCTGATTGTGGCGTAGAACAAACAGACAAACAAACATGTTTATTGGGGCATTCTCTTGTGTGTGTGACTGTTTGTGAGTGAGCCATTTGCGTTAGATTGAAATCTAATTTGCGTCTCCCCGGGTTTTATCTCCGACATCCTGATTCGGAAGGCTGTGGTTCTGAAGCGGCTCAGCCAACTGTTCCCTTGTTGTTTTGAAGGGAATGATTCTCATAAATGGAGTCTTTTCAGACAATGTTCATGTGGGTGTATAGCTTTAGGCATATTTGACAGGATCAAATGGCTTACACAGAAAAGGAATCACTGTCGTTTATGAAATAATCCCCCCCATATTTATTTCATCCACATCCGTTTTCTCCCTCTGCCTGGTTTTTTCCCTCCTTTCCGACCCCCTAAATGAATTGAGGTAAAACGGGAATCTATATTCCGTGGGTGGTTTTGAGATGCAGTCACTTTGTTACGATTTGAATTGCACATGACATGTGTTTGATGTCATAAACCTCAGGCTTCTCTCTTCCGGTGGGCCTGAATGTTTCAAAGAAATGTGCCAGAGGGGAATGTTTTTTATTTTTAGGAACAAATATGTTATATTGTCCCATACACCAGATAGGTGCAGTGAAATGGGTTGTTTTACAGGGTCAGCCATAGTAGTACGGCACCCCTGGAGCAAATTAGGATGAAGTGCCTTGCTCAAGGGCTAATCGATCAATTTTTCATCTTGTCGGCTCAGGTATTCCAACCAACGACCTTCCGGTTACAGGCCCAACGCTCTAAACGCTAGGCTACCTGCCGCTGTGTGTGTGTGCGCGTGTGTGTGTGTGTGTGCATTTGTGTGTTAGTGTCAGACTTTAGATACGTGAACACCTAAGACGTCAAGCCCACTATCGTGATTTTATGCAGAAATTAAAACCGTGCTGGTGAAGAGCCAACCTGATTGATATATTGCTGTGTGTGTAGTCTGTGTGTGTGTGTGTGCATGCGTGTGTGTATGTGTGTGTGTGTGCATGCAGGTGATAGAGAGAGAGGGAGTGAGCGAGAAAGATAGAGAGATAGGGAGAGAGAGAGAGAGCGAGAGAGATGCTGTCAACTCTCCTTCCTCCTCCCAGAGTCTGAAGTCTGCAGATGTTCAATTCAGTCTATTTAAAGCATCGGCTCTCTCGATGGTGAGAGAGGGAGGCTGTAGTTTTGGATTACTGTTATGTCTTTACCTTGAGAACACTGTTTTGCTATGCTACCCTATTGGAGGGAGTGTGTATGTCATTCACAATTACATACAGTACATGTGCTATATAACCACTCCAAGATGTGCACGGTTAAAGAAGCACAGACATCTGAAGTTTAAAATGAAAACAGTTTAGGTAGGTCATTTATCAGACATATACCCAGAGGGACTGTAGTAGTGGATGCGGGTACGTACAGTATAAATGCACATAATAACATGGAAAATTTTTGTCTTCCCTCTGTAGATCTCAAAGACCATGGTGTGAACCCCTCCTGGCCAACCAGGCGCATCGGGGGAGCTATTACCACATTACTAAGTTACACCTGTTTGATCATTCAGACCTGCAAATGGTTGTCTTGGATGTGAGTCATTATATTGCATGTGTTTTCACATGATGAAAGACAACCATGGTGCCTTTCCGTATCCTTACTCCCTTGTGAAGAAATAGGTCCGTTGAATCAAGTCTTTGATAAAGCTTAGGCTCAATGTACACTCTTAGAAAAAGGGTGTTATCTAGAACTTAAAAGGGTTCTTCAGATGTGCACATAGGATAACAATTTGTAGAACCCTTTTGGTACCAGGTAGAGCTCATGGGTCCTACATGGAACCCAAAATGGTTCTGCCTGGAAGCAAAAAAGGTTCTACCAGTAACCAAAAATGGTTCTCCTTAGAACCAAAAATGTTCCTCCTTAGAACCAAAAAGGGTTCTCCTATGAGGACAGCCGACAAAACCCTTTGGAACTCTTTTTTTCTAAGTGTAGTGGTATTTTGGGAAAAAAAACTAAGTACACAACAAAGAAATACCAACAACCAAAAGGCTGTGTTGTACTGGGCTGATATCTGTGTCAAGGTCATTCCAGACCGCCACGTTGTGTCATAACCGATTATGTGGCTAGAAACAAAAACCTGACATACTTGTTTCTTTTTTCACATTGGTCCTTTGCCATGTTGCAGCCTATAGTCATACTGTGCTGCAGCGTCACATCGGCTGAGAGGGGAGAGAGGAGCCCGGGGGAAAGAAAGTTGACTTTTATCAACAGGATGTGATTGTGTCAGAGACAGGAAGTGAGCACAGTGTTTTGGCCTAATGAAAATAGATGGAGATGGCCTAACACAGTATATTTTCGCTGCTCCATTAGATAAGCAGGCTACTACTGAACATAACTTATAGATGCACTGTCTACCTCTCTGAATATTTGCGAGGAGGCCTATTGGGCCACCTGTAATAACAATTCATGGAATTTCTTATCTGTCCATAGCCAATGTTATGTTAGGCCTATCATTTGTGTGTTGAGGATACGCTTTTTTCCCCGATTACATTGTGTATGTCATGAATTTGCACATTGATTTGACTGTAAATCAAGTCTAGCAGGACAGATGATACAGGCAAGTCTACCACAGCAACCAATTCAAATAGGACACATTCAATAACAAATTGTGTGATCTAATTGTAACCCTGTCGATAGTCATTAGGCTAAGTGAACCAGGCCTATTTAAAATAACGAGTTGAACAGGATGTGCTGTGTGCATATGTTATTTCTGGGCAAATCTAATTATAAATTATAGCCTAGGTAATGATTGTAAATACACAATTTCCGGTGCATTGGATGAAAAGTGCTCTTGAATAAATAGTCACTAATTTGTTCTGTATGGGATTATATTCTTGTTTTATGAAGCTTTGGGGATGGCTGGAGAAGTGGAGAAATCGGTCGCTGTGTGTAGCGGCAGAGCGCAGGCTTTCAGCAGGGGGCGGAGGGAGAGAGCTATGACAGCGCTTATCACACAACCAAGAAGTAGGACGAGTTGCATCCTAGCGCTACTGTCATTTGCAGACGGAGTACAGCTCTCGCCGCTTTTGTTCAGCTATCGCGCCCCGTGCTGCTAGCTAGTCAACAATGGTTTCTATAATTTCAGACCTGGACCCACTGAAAAACTGGAACGTGTTAAGGTAAGTCCAAGTCCCGTTTTCTAGCTCGCCTTATGAATCCAGCAGAAATTATAAGAGGGAATTGTTGTGATACCCAACGTGCGGTGCTGGGTGGGACGCGGGTGGCAAAGGGTTATCGCTGGTGAATGGATGTAGCGACATATTCCGCGGACGTACCCACTTGCATTACATTGGTTTAAAGGGGTACTGCGATATTCTGGCACTTAGCCCCTTTTATACTTATCCAGAGTTAAATAAACTCGTGAATACCATTTGTATGCATCTGCATGCAGTAGGCCTATAAAGGAAGTTAGCGGTAGTTTTGCGAGCCATTGTTAACAATGACTGGAAGTCTACAGGTACATTAACAATGCTACCTACAGTACAGCAGCAATACTGCGCCCTCGGCTGTTGTTTTTTTGGCGATGTCGGGTCCTGTTTCCGTAAAGATCTTGTTCTTTTCTCCCCCTCTCTTTCTGCTGTCGTGTCGGACGAATGCAAGCTGCTCATCAGCCCTCCATCTTATTAACCCTTGGTGATCTTCCCTCTCGCACCGTGGACCACAAAGTTTCTCAACAATTTACAGTTGCCGATACCTACTGTAGACTATGGGCACCATCATCATCATCCTCACCGACCCGTCTAGCCTAGACTACTGTCTTTGAGAGCTGCGTTGTCACAACGCCCTGGAGTCATATAGGCTACGTATTTATTGCAAAGGATGCATTGAGTGGACATTTATTGCAAGTTTATATCCCCTTCACTTAGCGCTCTTTTGTTTATGAAAAACTGTAATTTACAGTTTAGCCTAAAACATGCCATGTTTTTTTTTTTAAACAACATTGTTAGCTTACCTATGGAAGATGAGTTTCTCCATCTCTGCACCTCCTGAAGGAATAAAAACGTTTGTTGCTTCAAGTTTTCACATCACATCTTCAGAGCAATGTGTAGCCTATTTTCATTATAGTGCTCAGCAGGGTCATTTCTTGAAAAGAATGTTGTGAAGCTAGCTGAGAAAATAACCTACCTGCGCTCAGAGCAGGGGAAGTAGGGGTGCTGAGGGTGTTACAGCAGCACCTGAAAAATCTGGGGGGAAAAGAAAACGTTTCTGAAATTAAGATTTTTCCACAAAAGGGGCTTTAATAGTCCTGTATTAGCGACACCCACCCCAAAACTACTTCCCACAGCTACGCCTGCACCTGTGGTCCTCTGCTCAGTTACTCTGTTTCCCTCCTCCAGGACTGTCTTACAGCTACAACACTATAGGGTACACCAATATATATGGCTCTGGGCTACACTAACACTCTACCCTAACCTTTCATATTACCATCTAATAGCCTACACCTGCAAAATGTGTATTTATGCATTCACTGTCATTTAACATTTTAGTCGGCATTTGTGACTTTTAAATGCTGGAATTTTAATATTGAAGACTTTTAATACTAAATAAGTCATGATAATTCCCTCGACAGACTCCTCATCAGCAGAGATGGTCTAGTTCTGATTCTGAAATTCTATTTTCAGTTTGAGAAGCCACAGTGACGATGGAGCACGAGGCTCCAGAAATCTCATGCAGAGCTTAAAAAGTCCTCTTTTAATGCTGCTTTTTATCATTCCCTATTTACATATTCCTTATTACTTACCAGAAATTCCTCATCAATAAATCAGGAATATATATATATATATATTTTATCACAGGAACCCTAAAGAACATGCTTATTGCTGCTGTGACTGTGAGCCTGTGAAGACGGAATGATGTCAGTCTAGCCTTATCGTGATGGCCCTATGGAGCCTGGGGCATGAAATGGCTTGTGCCACTGACCCGTACACACTCACATAAATAAAGTTGCAGATGGGGAGGATGACCCACTGTTTCTCTATGGAGGCTATTTCCTGTCTTTCCTATTCCACTGATCTGTTTGGTTAACCAGGACGCCTCTCTGGGTGATATAGAATCTTCGTAATATGTAGGCAGTTGGTACTTCTGATGAGTATATCGGGAACGGAATTCTTGACCTTTCAGTTAACTTTTGAATGTGTATGAAATAGTCTCTCTTTTCTAAGTGGACACACACGCACGCGCACATACACACACACACACACGCACACATACACACACACACACACACACACTGCGCTGGTAAGCGTAGGGCGTCCCCAATCATTGAGGGATGTAATCTGTTTGTTGAAGGACAGGATGAGAGATGGGTGATGAAGGGAAAGGAGGAGGGGAGAGGATGAGGAGGGGAGTGATGGAGGGGTATTTGTCTCACTCTCTTTATTAAACCTCTGCTGCTTTAGATTAGCTGCAGGAGCAGCTGTCCGTCTCTCCAGACTGAGCATCTTAATAAAGACCAGCTTAGGGCTGGCCCTCCACACACACACACACACACACACACACACACACACACACACACACACACACACACACACACACACACACACACACACACACACACACACACATCCTCTTCTATCTCCCCCTTCTCTTTTTCTCTCTCGTTCTGTCTCTTCTCTTTCACTGTTAGCTTAGTGTATTATAATGAAGCAACTCTGTGCTTCTTCTCCGAGGCACAGCCGCATCTCCCTAATGAGGATCACCTCCGACAGACACACACACACACACATACTTCATTAACATACACACACATACCATTAAGACACCGACAGTCCCAAACAACTCCGTCACATACAATTAGCAGCACTCCCCGTGGCGTGGTATGATTTGTGCATGGTGTTATTGTGTGGTTGGATAATATGCAGGACCAAAGAAGTGCAGTCTCTCCGTTATCTTGGATGTTGTGTACACCAGTATTATCTTGGATGTTGTGTACACTGTATTATCTTGGTTGTTGTGTACACTGTATTATCTTGGATGTTGTGTGCACTGTATTATCTTGGATGTTGTGTACACTATATTATCTTGGATGTTGTGTACACTGTAATTTCTTGGATGTTGTGTACACTGTAGCTTCTGGTTTAGTTTGTTGAGATGATTATGTGGTCTCGCATTCCTATCGTTTTGCTCTCACTCCGGAGTATTCAGCATATGACCGTCCATCATGCCCACTGCACTGTATGGAACGTGGGTTCATTTGCTGTTGTCAGAGGACACATTCCTGAAGATCTAATAGGAAATACATCATATCAAACTGATTTCATTAGATGTATCTGATGTGCGATCTTTCCGATAGGGGAGGTTGTGTGGAGGTGAGTGGTACTGAAGGATAGTAACATTTTGATATGGAAGACTGTTAGATAACCAACGTCTACTGAATGTGCCTATTTCAACCCAAACAGAGTATTATTTCTAAGGTTCTCGATCCGTGTCTTAACGATAATCTGCCTGCTGCTCCAGATGGATGTGGACATCTGCACCCTCCTCTGGTCCTCTGGTCCTCTGGCTGGACCTCAGTTGACTTCCTCCTTATCTGATCAACTCCAGGGTGTGGCTGCTGCAGCCTTTCACCAGCTCCGTCTGACGATCATACGTTTCTCACGCGCACATCAACACACACTCGTATTGCATCCAGACAAAAATATACCGTATACGCACGTACACACACACACACAGCTCAGTTTATCTGTGTAACAAAGCGTTGTTGTGGGAGTAAAGCCTGTCTGTTGCTCTCCTAGTCAGCCTCTCCTATTCTGAAGAGCAGCACAGTTATTCCATAATGAGAAACAGCATGCTTATTAATTCCACCTGATTACATCCAGAATTACACTTAGCACACACACACACACACACACACACACACACACACACACGGAGCAATGACAAGGTAGGTCTGTTATTAGATTAGGGAGCGAGGAGAAGTCAGGTTTGTATTCTATTACAGGGCTGGTTAAATAACTGCTGGATGTAAACTCTGATGCCTGCGAATACGGGAATAATCAAAAGAGAAGGCGACAGTGAAGGAGAGAGAGAGAGAGAGAGAGAGAGTGCTTTAACAATAAACAATTATTGTCTTCACGTAGAAACCCTTTGGAGTGTAATGTAAAGATCTAGGACCGGAGCCTCACTAACTTGAGATGTGCGTGTGTGACGCACTGCCTCTCGAAGCAGCGTTGCATAAATCATGCATTAACGTCAATGGGAAGGACATTTGCATGAACGTTTGAATTACCCTCACACACACACTCTCACACAGAGAGAGAGAGAGAGATCTCAAGTCTGGATTATTCAGACATGATAAATCGCAAACGGATGTTCACTCAATCACACAGTGAGCCCTATGGGCCCTGGTCACAAATAGTGCACTGTGTTGGGAATAGTGTGCCATTTCGGGGTACAGCCAATAACAGCATCGATAAGCCATAGGGTCTTTTCACCTGTGGCCAATCATGTAAATAATGTATTATCTGTCGCCCACACAAGTGCCTCGGTCTGGAAATGGAAGTGTAAGTGTATGTGAGGTGGTTTTGTCACTAGGGGATTTGGGTATAGATGAAGGAGTCAGAGGATTGGGGGTGGGGGGTTGGAGGATTGGGAGGGGGGGGGGGTCATTGAGCATTTGACCCAGTGTTAGTTTGAATTAATCCAGTTAACTGTGGATCCGACTCAGTGTAGCTTTATCCCCGAGACACAAATCTATCTACCTAATTACTGAGGCCAGTGTCTGTCTGATGCGGTTTAAATCTGCAGTGTGTGTGTGTGTGTCCATAGCCTGCTAACCCCTGCAGGTCATAGGATTACACACACTGACTCTAAATCCACCCTTTGCGGTTGAGCAGTGGCAAGGGCAACTGTGGTCCTGGCTTGGGTCTTTTAATCTGCACCTGTAATAATGCCTGTGTGTCGCTGGTGTAGAGGAGTCAGGCACAGGACAGCAGATATGAGTAAGAAACTTATTTACTCAAGATTCCACAAATACAACACAAAATATTCGAGCCCATAATAACGGACTGTATTACAAAACAAACAATCACTCACAAACAAACATGTGGGAACAGAGGGTTAAATAATGAACAAGTAATTGGGGAATTTAAACCAGGTGTGTAAGACAAGGACAAAACAAATGAAAAGTGGATTGGAGATGGCTAGAAGGCCGGTGAACGCCGAACGCTGCCCGAACAAGGAGAGGGACCGACTTTGGCGGAAGTCGTGACAGTGCCCCCCCCCCCCCCCCCCTGACGCCGACCTCGGGGACGACCTGGAGGACGAGGCGCAGGGCGATCCGGATGGAGACGGTGGAACTCCTGCAGCAACGAAGCGTCCAAGACGTCCTCCACCGGCACCCAGCCTCTCTCCTCCGGACCGTACCCCTCCCACTCCACGAGGTACTGAAGGCCCCTCGCCGACGCCTCGAGTCCAGGATGGCTCGAACAGCATACGCCGGGGGCCCCCTCGATGTCCAAAGGGGGCAGGGGGATCTCCCGCACCTCAGACTCCTGGAGTGGACCAGCCACCACCGGCCTGAGGAGAGACACATGGAACGAGGGATTAATACAGTAATCTGGGGGAAGCTGTAACAGGTAGCATACCTCGTTCAGTCTGCTCAGGACTTTGAATGGCCCCAAAAACCGCGGGACCAGCTTCCGGCAGGGCAGGCGAGGAGGCAGGTTTCAGGTCGAGAGCCAGACCCGTTCCCCCAGTGCGAACACCGGGGCCTCACTGCGGTGGCGGTGCACATGGACGGCGTCCTAGGTCTCCTCCGAGCGCTTAAACCATTCGTCCACCGCAGGAGCCAGTTAACTCTGATGCCAAGGTGTCAGAACCGGCCGATACCCCGGTATGCACTGGAAGGGGAAGAGGTTAGTAGATGAGTGGCGGAGTGAGTTTTGGGCCATCTCTGCCCAGGGAATGAACGGCGCTTACTCCCCCGGCCGGTCCTGGCAATATGACCGCAGAAACCTACCCGCATCCTGGTTTACTCTCTCCACCTGCCCGTTACTCACGGGGTGAAAACCTGAGGTGAGTCTGACCGAGACCCCCAGACGTTCCATGAACGCCCTCCAGACCCTGGATGTGAACTGGGGACCCCGATCAGAGACTATGTCCTCAGGCACCCCGTAGTGCCGGAAGACGTGAGTGAACAGGGCCTCCGCAGTCTGTAGGGCCGTAGGGAGAGCAGGCAAAGGGAGGAGACGGCAGGACTTAGAAAACCAATCCACAACGACCAGGATCGTGGTGTTGCCCTGTGAGGGAGGAAGATCCGTCAGGAAGTCCACCGACAGGTGCGACCACGGCCGTTGTGGAACAGGTAGGGTTTGTAACTTCCCTCTGGGCAGGTGCCTGGGAACCTTGCACTGGGCGCACACCGAGCAGAAGGAAACATAAACCCTCACGTCCTTGGCCAAGGTGGACCACCAGTACTTCCCAACGCACCATCTGACCGATGCCAGGATGACCAGAGGAGGGTGACGCGTGGGCCCAATAGATCAAACGGTCGCGGACAGCAGACGGAACGTACAGACGCCCAGCTGGACACTGGGGGGGAGTGGGCTCTGTGCGTAACGCCCGCTCGATGTCTGCGTCCAGGTCCCACACCACCGGTGCCACCAGGCAAGAGGCCGGAAGTATGGGAGTGTGATCCATGGACCGCTCCTCTGTGTCATACATCTGGGACAGTGCGTCTGCCTTAGTGTTCTGGGAACCTGGTCTGTAGGACAGAGTGAAAACAAAACGGATAAAGAACATGGCCCACCTTGCCTGGCGAGGGTTCAGTCTCGTCGCCGCCCGGATATACTCCAGATTGGGGTGGTCAGTCCAGATGAGAAAAGTGTGTTTAGCCCCCTCAAGGCAATGTCTCCACGCCTTCAGAACCTTGACAACAGCCAACAGCTCCCGGTCCCCCACATCATAGTTTCGCTCCGCCGGGCTGAGCTTCTTCGAAAAGAAAGCACAGGGGTGGAGCTTGGTGGCGTGCCCGAGCGCTGAGAGACTACGGTTCCTATCCCAGCCTCGGACGCGTCCACCTCCACTATGAACGCCAAAGAGGGATCCGGATGAGCCAGCACGGGAGCCGAGGTAAACAGAGCCTTCAGGTAACCAAAAGCCCTGTCCGCCTCAGCCGACCACTGCAGTCGCACTGGTTCCCCCTTCAGCAGTGAGGTAATGGGAGCCGCTACCTGGCCAAAACCCTGGATAAACCTCCGGTAGTAGTTGGCAAACCCTAGAAACCACTCCACTTCCTTTACCGTGGTGGGAGTCGGCCAATTACGCACTGCTGAAATGCAGTCACTCCATATCCACCCCTGAAGTGGAAATGCAGTACCCTAGGAAGGAGACGGACTGTTGGAAGAACAGACATTTCTCAGCCTTGACGTACAGGTCATGCTCCATCAGTCGACCAAGCACCCTGCGCACCAGGGACACATGCTTGGCGCTTGTAGTGGAGTATATCAGAATGTCGTCGATATACACCACTACACCCTGCCAGTGCAGGTCCCGGAAAATCTCGTCAACAAAGGCCTGGAAGACTGATGGAGCATTCATCAACCCGTACGGCATGACGAGGTACTCATAGTGCCCTAAGGTGGTACTAAATGCCGTCTTCCACTCGTCCCCCTCCCGGATACGCACCAGGTTGTAAGCGCTCCTGAGATCCAATTTTGTGAAGAAGGAAGCCCCGTGCATTGACTCGATCGCACTGGCGATGAGAGGCAGCGGGTAGCTGTACCTCATATTGATCTGATTGATACCCCGATAGTCAATACACGGGCGCAGACCTCTATCCTTCTTCACAAAAAATGATCTCGAGGAGGCAGGTGAAGTGGAGGGCCAAATGTATCCCTGCCCCAGGGATTCGGAGACATATATTTCCATAGCCGCCGTCTCCTCCTGTGACAGAGGATACATGTGACTCCTGGGAAGTGCTGCATCTGCCAGGAGATTTATCGCACAATCCCCCCGTCGATGGGGTGGTAATTGAGTCGCCTTCTTCTTACAGAAGGCAAGAGCCAAATCGGCATATTCTGAGGGGATGCGCACGGTGGAGACCTGGTCTGGACTTTCCACCATAGTCGCACCGATAGAAACCCCTACACACCTCCCTGAGCACTTTCATGACCATCCCTTGAGAGCCCCCTGTTGCCAAGAAATAGTGATGTCATGACAGGCCAACTAGGGTAGGCCCAGCACCATGGGAAACGCAGGAGAATCAATAAGGAAGAGTGATTCTCTCCCCATGACCCTCCTGCGTAACCATGCCTAGTGGAGCGGTGGCCTCCCTAATCAGCCCTGACCCAAATGGTCGACTATCTAGGGCGTGCACAGGGAAGGGAAGATCCACAGGAACAAGGGGATCCCTAAACTATGGGCAAATGAACGGTCAGTCAAATTCCCAGCTGCGCCTGAATCTACGAGCACCTTATGCTGAGAATGCAGGGAAAACTCTGGAAATGTAATAAACACATTTACATGTGAGCAACAGGGATCTCTGGGTGAGCCTGGTGCCTACTCACCTGGGGTGACACGATAGTGTCCTGCCTGCTGCCTCGACTCTCTGAGGTGAGCCTGGTGCCTACTCACCTGGGGTGACACGATAGTGTCCTGCCTGCTGCCTCGACTCTCCCCAGCACCGACCAGCAGTGTGCCCTCTGCGGCCACAGATGGTGCAGGGAATGGCCTCTCTTCCGGTCGCCCTAAGCGTATCACCTCCCAGCTCCATGGGCGTCGGAGCGGAGGTGCTGGAGGATGGAACTGACAGGCCCCGATCCGGACGTCCGCAGGTAGCCAGTAGGTTGCCCAGCCGGATGGACAGGTCCACCAGCTGGTCCAACGTGAGGGTGGTGTCTCAGCAGGCCAATCCCGACAGACGTCCTCGCGCAGACTGCATTGGTAGTGATCGATCAGGGCCCTGTCGTTCCATCCCGCGCTGTCGGCCAGGGTCCGGAAGTCCAAAGCGAAATCCTGCGCGCTCCTCGTCCCCTGCCTCAGGGGGAACAGACGTTCACCCGCTGCTCGACCCTCAGGCGGGTGGTCGAAAACCGCCCGAAAGCGGGTGAACTCTGCGTAATGGTCCGATGCCGCGTCTCCCTCACTCCATACGGCGTTGGCCCCCCCAGGGCTTTACTTGAGAGGCAGGAGACGAGGGCGGACACGCTCTCATGTCTCGAAGGAGCCGGGTGGACGGTCGCCAGGTAGAGTTCCAGCTGGAGGAGGAACCCCTGGCATCCGGCAGTCGTCCCATCATACTCCCTCGGGAGCACGAGCCAAATCCCGCTGGGACCGGGTGAAGGAGGGGTGGACAGTGGGGCCAGCTGTAGCTGGGCTGGTGGAGGCGCTGGAAGACCTCCTTTCTCCCAACGATCCATCGTCTGCAGCACACGATCCATGGCGGTGCCCAGACGTTGCAACATGGTCGCGTGCTGCTGGACGCGCTCCTCTACCGCCACAGGGAGGGCATCTGCTCCTGCTGACTCCATTAGTTGGGTGAGTGATTCTGTAATAATGCCTGTGTCGCTGGTGTAGAGTCAGGCGCAGGACAACAGATATGAGTAATAAACTTATTTTCTCAGGATTCCACAAATACAACACAAAATATTAGAGGCCACAATAACGGACCGTATTACAAAACAAACAAACAATCACTCACAAACAAACAGAGGGTTACAGAGGGTTAAATAATGAACAAGTCATTGGGAAATTGAAATCAGGTGTGTAAGACAAAGACAAAACACATGGAAAATGAAAAGTGGATCAGCGATGGTGTCGACCGCCACCCGAACAAGGAGAGGGACCGACTTCGGCGGAAGTCATGACAGCACCCCACTGGATGTGCATTGTGTGGCCAGAGGAGGGTGACACCAGGCTGGGTAGAGACGGAGAGTGAGGCCACTTTTATAATTCTTTAACTAGGCAAGTCAGTTATGAACAAATTCTTATTTTCAATGACGGCCTAGGAACAGTGGGTTAACTGCCTTGTTCAGGGGCAGAACGACAGATTTTTACCTTGTCAGCTCGGGGATTTGATCTTGCAACCTTTCGGTTACTAGGCCAATGCTCTAACCACTAGGCTACCTACCGCCAACCCTGGTGGTTCTGGTTTGGAAATGGACATGTGCTCAGCATTATTCTCAGTGTTTTAAGAGAGCCTCTCTGGAACAAAACATCAACTGTAAGCCTGGGTAATGCAATGGCGTATGTTTTTTTTGCGACAGGGTTGTTGTTAAGTGAATGTGATGAATGGAGCAATGGGGAGAGTGATGAAGCCTGACCCGTGGAGTTAGAAAGGAAAGAGGTGAAGAGCAAACCAGGCAGGGTGGTAGACGGAGAGAGCAGGAGGGAGAGGTCGGTTGGCCTGCCCGTCTGTGATGGACTCCGGTCGCCACGGCAATTCACTCTTCAGCTGGACCCCTGTCAATCAAAGCATTGTGACACAGGAGCGGGGGCGGGGGGTATTGTGCCACGGCAACGAAGCGAACAATACAGCGTTCAGTGTTTCTGTGTGAATGGCTCAGACGAGGGGGTGCGGGGAGAGGGGGGGTGCGGGGAGAGGGGGATGAATTCTTCCACGTCAAACCCCCGGAATCAGTTGAAGATCATTACATATTTTAGCTCAGCAAGCTGGATAAAAATGTGTGAGAGACGAAGGAGGGAGAGGGAGAGACAGAGAGAATGCGAACAGGAGAGAAAATTAAAGGGGGGGGAATGACACCCATCATCATCACATATTGTTCTGAAATAAGATAAGATTAACATTCTTGCAACCATATTTTGTTCAGAAGTAAATTTAAAATTAGGCAAATTGATTGCACCCAGTTTGGCCCCTTTAATGTATAGGATTCACATTCTATTCAATAAATATAGTACCCAACATCTGATTCCTACCATTGAGTAAGTCAAGACACCCATAGACCCCCTACATCTCACGCCAATTCCAGAATCAGTTATCTGTCTAGCAGGTGGTATTATAATAACAATAAGAATGTTAATAATTTATTAAACTTCAATAGTGCCTTTCATAGAATCTCAAAGCAGTTCAAGAGCAAGAAAACAACAAGCAAAATACAGTATCACGAGATGCTGCAATCCTCTCTGGAGATGGAGAGGGTTGGTTCATGGCTTGATGGAAGGAGCTGGTCAGAGGATGGTAGATGAGGGGGATGGAGTCTGCTGGTGATCTTGTAGAGGGCAAGTCTGGGGACCAGCCTGTCTTACAGCCACTGGACTTCTCCTCTTCCACTCTCTGTAGCACCCATTTGGCTGATGCCTCAGCAGCTCTGGGCTCCAGAGAGCTCACCACACGCAGTTCAGAATAGTAGACAGTCGTCCTCGCTACGAGCCCTCTGCCTCAGCACTGCTGTATTCCTCTGTCTCCCATTCCTCTCACGTTTCAGGCCAGTCCTGAAATCATGCTCTCAGAGGATCATGGAACTGCCAGCCAGGTGAAACAAAAACAAAGTGGTAGTCCAATTGGTAGTTACAGTCTTGTCCCATAGCTGCAACTCCCGTACAGACTCGGGAGAGGCGAAGGTCGAGAGCCATGCGTCCTCCGAAACACGACCCTGCCAAGTCGCACTTCTTCCCACAATGCTTGCTTAGCCCGGAAGCCAACCGCACCAATGTGCCGGAGGAAACACCAACAAGGAGTTGTTGGAGCGAGATGGGACAAGGACACCCCGGCCGGCCAAACCCTAACCCGGACGACGCTGGACCAATTGTGCGCCGCCTGTGACACAGCCTGGGATCGAACCTGGGTCTGTAGTGACGCCTCTAGTGCCTTACATGCTGACCACACCGCTCGCGTCACGTGCGTTCCAAAATACATTTTCTAAACAAAAACGTCCAGCTAGCTAGCCAAAACAAAAACATTTGCAAGTCTTTGGTTCAAAAACACCAGATATATGCAATAAAAAATATATATATTTACAGAGCTCTATGCCTAGGCTTCCTCACAGCGCCATGGCAACCATGGTATGGAGCTGCTGCATTAAACTATTGCCTCTTCATCCTATGTGATGTATTCCCTGTGAATCTAATTTCCCTGTTCAGAGAAATTAGCCATTGAAGTCGCTTGCATTATTTACTATAAATGAGTGTGAAAGTACCAGGTTTTGCCCACTAGATGTCGCTGTTCCTGCTACTGCCACACCCTTTTATCCATTTTGCGCAGGTAGCACGCACACACACATCTTTGGGTAGAAAACCAAAACCTTTAGCTCCTGAGGAAAATATATTGTGTGGTCATCCTCACAATTCAAGCCAGTCCTACATGAAAGCCAATCAGTTTGTCCTCCTCTTAGCAACCTAATGCTTCAACCCAACTGTTGAATAGTCCAACAGCTCTCAGAGAGGCATCTCCCTATGGTGCAATTCTCATATGAAGACTTTTCCTACAAGCCCAAAACTTTGATGGAAATGGGCTTGCGACGACAATGTGGTGACAACCCTGATAAAAATGATGAACCGTTGCATTTCAGTCGTATGTTTTTTCAGTGCAATTGTTCTAAAACGTATCGATATGTATTGTGGTTAAAGACATTTACCATTAAACCCAACACAATACCGTTAACATTGCAGAAGACTATACCGTGTGCATTTGGGACTTTTTCCATTGTAGACCATAACATTTAAACTATTTGAAATACTAACGAACTTTACACCTTTTTTCAAGGGAATAAACCTCACCTGTTTCCTGGACACAGTTTAAGCCTACGTGAAGAACAATCTGAAGTGCTTTCATAGAGGACTGGCTTGAATTGTGAGGAAGACCATTTTCATGTAACCTTTATTTAACTAGGCAAGTCAGTTAAGAACAAATTCCTATTTACAATGACGGTCTACCGGGGAACAGTGGGTTAACTGCCTTGTTCAGGGGCAGAACGACAGATTTTTACCTTGTCAGCTTGAGGATTCCAACGCTCTAACCTGCCGCCCCAAAACTTACTCATTGTTACGAAAAATGATGGTCCAAATTAGATGTTAGTTGCTATATTTATTTAAGATTATATGAATCCTATTTCAATTTAAAAGGCCAATTTGGGTGCAATCAATTAGCTTAATTTGTATTATTATGTTTCAACAAAATAATGTTTCAGGAATGCTACTCTTATCTGTTCGAGAAACTACAGATAACAAGTGCACACAAACAGAAACGATTTCAGCACAATCTGAGATGGTGGGTGTCGAAATCCTCTTTCGTGTGTTTCTTGAGGTGGAACCAGATGTGCGTCTAACAGAGGGAATCTAGTAGGCTTTGTTTAAACCCCAGTGTTTTTTCTACTCCTCTTGGCTGAAACGGAGAGGTGTCCCTGGAGAGAGAGAGGGAATATGAGAGAGAGAGGGAATATGAGAGAGAGAGGGAATATGAGAGAGAGAGGGAATATGAGAGAGAGAGAGGGAATATGAGAGAGAGAGAGGGAATATGAGAGAGAGGGAATATGAGAGAGGGAGGGAATATGAGAGAGGGAGGGAATATGAGAGCGAGAGAGAGAGAGGGGGGGGGGGAGAGTGATGCAATGAGAGAGGGGGAACGAGAGAGGGAATGAGCAAGGGGGAGAGGACGAGAGAGAGGGTGAGGAGGAGAAGAAGGGTTACACTAAACAGGCCTCAACTAAAACGTCATCAATCATGATAGGATAGTGTAGGTAATACCAGTACCTCTAATTTACCATGTTACACAGTCCCACCTATTTTGTCTTTGCATTCAACTGACAATGCAACATGAGTCTCCTACACCCCGTCTCTCCCCATAGGCAGATCAGTGTGTATAAGACATGCTATATCCGTGTTGTGGTGACTGTGATGTGCTCTTTCTCCCTTCCACTGAGAGGTTCAACTCTCTGTCAGCCATATAACAGGGGAACATGCTGGCTTAACAGCCTCCGTGGCGCTGTCTCATGCATGTCTCGCTCGGTGTGCGCACGTGTGTGTGCAACACTGAACTGTGACAGAATAAGAAACGCACACGCCACACTGAGACATGCATGAGACAGAACCAGCGATGCTTTTAAGGCAGCGTGTTCCCCTGTTATATGGCTGACATAGTCTGTCTTTAACCTCCCACGCGTTGTTTCTGGCTGTTGTCAGATGTCGTATTTGTTTTTCGATGTTATCAGACACATACGCATCACGGACGTGCTCGGTGTGATACATTCCCGCGTCCCTCTCTTTTAACGCAGCGGCACACAGATTCCCACACCCCACGGCCGTGTCAGGACCCCTCTCTCTGTGCCATATCCCAGGGTTTTGACTGACTGAGTGTTGTAACATGTGGCTGCTTTAGAAGCCATCTCCGGTGGCACTATAGTAGATAAACTTAGTCATCCGTCGTCAGCCCTGGGTGTCGAGTCAGTCGACTACTTAAAACACACACACACCTTCTGTGACTGTCTCCAGGAGAGCAGGTTAGTCAAACGCTCTGTGTGTGTGTGTGTGTGTGTGTGTGTGTGTGTGTGTGTGTGTGTGTGTGTGTGTGTGTGTGTGTGTGTGTGTGTGTGTGTGTGTGTGTGTGTGTGTGTGTGTGTGTGTGTGTGTGTGTGTGTAGGATTGATATGTAGGCCTGAGGTGATGTTTTATGGGGATAAATGTGCCGTGAGAACAGGAGATGTTCAATATCCAGGGTCTCTCACACAGGCTGGCTTACCTTACCGTACACTGCACCGGGAGTACGACAGACACACACACACAACCACCGGGCAGGAATGACAAATGTGTTTAATAATGCAGACTCATAAACACACACACACACACACACACACACACACACACACACACACACACACATACTGTTTATTCCTGGCTCTGTTTTACTGCCGAGCTTTGCTGTTGCTTTGTTTTAGTCTTAGTCTTAGAGGCATCAGGGTGTGTATATACACTCTAAAGCTTCTGCCATAAAGCAGGTTTAACCCCCCCCCCCCTATATGTGTGTGTTTCCCCGGGCACACTAGGGAGTCTCACAACCTCCTCTGGGCTGAAATCATCTGTAATGTTTATGAGTAGGGCTTAGAAAGGCTGAGAAACCAGGGAGGGCTCTGGTTTCTCTCTCTCTCTCTCTCGCTCTCTGACTGTCTGTCTTTCCTTCTTTCTCGTTTCAGTACAGCGTCCTCTTTCCGACTCTCTTTCTCTCCTTCCAATGTCAATCTATCTCTTTCTCTCTCTCCTCCTCCTTTTCTCAGTGATCCTCTACAAGCGTGTAAAAGGGAACGAGAGCAGGAAAAGAGAGGAAAAAGAGATCTTGTCTGAATAAATAAACAGCTTTTGCTTGAAACCGAAGCGGAAAGCTTAGTGGGGGGCGGAGGGAAGACGGGGATGGGAGGAAAGCTTAGTGGGGGTCGGAGGGAAGACGGGGATGGGAGGAAAGCTTAGTGGGGGTCGGAGGGAAGACGGGGATGGGAGGAAAGCTTAGTGGGGGTCGGAGGGAAGACGGGGATGGGAGGAAAGCTTAGTGGGGGTCGGAGGGAAGACGGGGATGGGAGGAAAGCTTAGTGGGGGTCGGAGGGAAGACGGGGATGGGAGGAAAGCTTAGTGGGGGTCGGAGGGAAGACGGGGATGGGAGGAAAGCTTAGTGGGGGTCGGAGGGAAGACGGGGATGGGAGGAAAGCTTAGTGGGGGTCGGAGGGAAGACGGGGATGGGAGGAAAGCTTAGTGGGGGTCGGAGGGAAGACGGGGATGGGAGGAAAGCTTAGTGGGGGTCGGAGGGAAGACGGGGATGGGAGGAAAGCTTAGTGGGGGTCGGAGGGAAGACGGGGATGGGAGGAAAGCTTAGTGGGGGTCGGAGGGAAGACAGGGATGGGAGGAAAGCTTAGTGGGGGTCGGAGGGAAGACGGGGATGGGAGGAAAGCTTAGTGGGGGTCGGAGGGAAGACGGGGATGGGAGGAAAGCTTAGTGGGGGTCGGAGGGAAGACGGGGATGGGAGGAAAGCTTAGTGGGGGTCGGAGGGAAGACGGGGATGAGAGGAAAGCTTAGTGGGGGTCGGAGGGAAGACGGGGATGAGAGGAAAGCTTAGTGGGGGTCGGAGGGAAGACGGGGATGGGAGGAAAGCTTAGTGGGGGTCGGAGGGAAGACGGGGATGGGAGGAAAGCTTAGTGGGGGTCGGAGGGAAGACGGGGATGGGAGGAAAGCTTAGTGGGGGTCGGAGGGAAGACGGGGATGGGAGGAAAGCTTAGTGGGGGTCGGAGGGAAGACGGGGATGGGAGGAAAGCTTAGTGGGGGTCGGAGGGAAGACGGGGATGGGAGGAAAGCTTAGTGGGGGTCGGAGGGAAGACGGGGATGGGAGGAGAGCTTAGTGGGGGTCGGAGGGAAGACAGGGATGGGAGGAGAGCTTAGTGGGGGTCGGAGGGAAGACAGGGATGGGAGGAAAGCTTTAGTGGGGGTCGGAGGGAAGACAGGGATGGGAGGAAAGGGGAATAGTCAGTGAAGGAAAGAAAAACATTGGCTCTCTGCCCATTGAAAAAACAACGTGCGATCTCTTAGCCTGTGTGTGAATAATGCTTTTTGGGAATGCTCTGGACATGGGCAATAACCTGGTAGAGAAAACTGACCAATGGTAATAAAGATGACTGCTTAATAGGTGTGATCCAATAGATGACCATGTCACAACCACCAGGAAGAGATGATACAGCAGAACACACACAGGCAGTCAGCTCGGCCAAACTGCCCTCTACCTCCCGCTGTTCCTTCCCTTTTTTTCTCTCCATTTTTCTCTCTCTTCTATCCCTCACTCTGTTTACCCTTTTGTTATGCTCCAGCGTCACCGTCTGCATAGCAACACCCAGCGTGAGCCTTCCGTACCCCAGGGGCAGCAGAGAGCAGCAGTGCAGGGACCTCACTCTATCGCTCTACTATCTCTCTACTGTATCTATCTCTCCACTATCTCTCTACTGTATCTATCTCTCCACTATCTCTCTACTGTATCTATCTCTCTACTGTATCTATCTATCCACTATATCTATTTCTCCACTATCTCTCTACTGTATCTATCTCTCCACTATCTCTCCGCTATCTCTCTGCTGTATCTATCTCTCCACTATCTCTATGGTATCTATCTATCCACTATCTCTCTACTGTATCTATCTCTCCACTATCTCTCGACTGTATCTATCTCTCCACTATCTCTCTGCTGTATCTATCTCTCCACTATCTCTCTACTGTATCTATCTCTCCACTATCTCTACTGTATCTATCTCTCCACTAAATCTCTACTGTATCTCTATCTCTCCACTAAATCTCTACTGTATCTCTATCTCTCCACTATCTCTCTCTACTGTATCTCTATCACTCCACTATATCTCTACTGTAATCCTACTGTATCTCTCCCTCTCTCTCTGTCACCCTCTCTCTTTCTCCTCTTTCCACTTTCTTTCTCCTCCTGTCTCATGTCTCATATTTTTCTTACCTTTTCTCTCCTCTCTCTCTCTCTATTCTCCTCGCTTTCTGGCCTTTAGCCATATACTAGGTGTTTAGTAGGTCTGTAGTAGGCCTGTAGTAGGTCTGTAGTAGCCCTGTAGTATCCCTGTAGTAGGTGTGTAGTAGCCCTGTAGTAGGTGTGTAGTAGGTCTGTAGTAGCACAGTAGTAGCCCTGTAGTCGGTATGTAGTAACCCTGTAGTAGCCCTGTAGTAGGTGTATAACATCCCTGTAGTAGGTCTGTAGTCGCCCTGTAGTAGGTCTGTAGCAGGTGTGTAGTAGGTGTGTATTAGGTCTGTAGTAGGTGTGTAGTAGCCCTGTAGTAGGTGTGTAGTGGGAATATAGTAGGAGTATAGTAGGTGTGTAGTATGTGTTACGTAGGAGTGTAGTAGGAGCACAGTAGGGGTGTAGTAGGAGTATAGTATGTGTGTAGTAGGAGTACAGCAGGGGTGTAGTAGGACTATAGTAGGTGTGTAGCAGGAGTGTAGTAGGAGTACATTAGGTGTGTAGTAGGAGTGTAGTAGTAGGTGTGTAGTATGTGTTACGTAGGAGTGTAGTAGGTGTGTAGTGGGAGTACAGCAGGGGTGTAGTAGGAGTATAGTATGGGAGTATAGTAGGTGTGTAGTAGGAGTATAGGTAGGTATGTAGGTATGTAGTAGGAGTGTAGTAGGAGTACAATAGTAGTATAATAGGGGTGTAGTAGTTGTGTAGTAGGAGTGTAGTAGTTGGTGTGTAGTAGGAGTACAGTATGTGTGTCGTAGGTCTATAGTAGGTGTGTAGTAGGAGTACAGTAGGAGTACAGTAGGTGTGTAGTAGGTGTACAGTAGGAGTGTAGTAGGAGTACAGTAGGAGTACAGTTGGTGTGTAGTAGGTGTACAGTAGGTGTGTAGTATGAGTACAGTAGGAGTACAGTAGGAGTGTAGTAGGTGTACAGTAGGAGTGTAGTAGGAGTACAGTAGGAGTACAGTTGGTGTGTAGTAGGAGTACAGTATGAGTGTAGTATGAGTATAGTAGGAGTACAGTATGAGTGTAGTGGGTGTGTAGTAGGTGTACAGTAGGAGTATAGTATGAGTACAGTAGGAGTACAGTAGGTGTGTAGTAGGTGTACAGTAGGTGTGTAGTAGGTGTACAGTAGGAGTGTAGTATGAGTACAGTAGGTGTACAGTAGGAGTGTAGTATGAGTACAGTAGGAGTACAGTATGAGTGTAGTAGGTGTGTAGTAGGTGTGTAGTAGGTGTGTAGTAGGTGTACAGTAGGAGTGTAGTAGGAGTACAGTAGGAGTACAGTAGGTGTACAGTAGGTGTGTAGTAGGTGTACAGTAGGAGTGTAGTATGAGTACAGTAGGTGTACAGTAGGAGTGTAGTATGAGTACAGTAGGAGTACAGTATGAGAGTAGTAGGTGTGTAGTAGGAGTGTAGTAGGAGTACAGTAGGAGTACAGTAGGTGTACAGTAGGTGTGTAGTAGGTGTACAGTAGGAGTGTAGTATGAGTACAGTAGGTGTACAGTAGGAGTGTAGTATGAGTACAGTAGGAGTACAGTATGAGAGTAGTAGGTGTGTAGTAGGTGTGTAGTAGGAGTGTAGTAGGTGTGTGGGACTGGGAGTGAGGGGATAGTGGTTTGGAGCTGGCTGTATCCGATCACTAGATAACAGAACAGGCCTGGTAGTGAGAAGACCTAAAAGAAATAAAGGAGGTTGGCTTTTATCAGTAACATTCTCTACTCCACATGCCTGCTGTGTGTGAGCAGAGGAAATATAGGACAGGCTACACACACACACACACACACACACACACACACACACACACACACACACACACACACACACACACACACACACACAGAGAGATATTAAGTCCAGCTTGAGAGAGAAATATAGGGAGCAGTAGAAATGGATGAAGAGAGATGTAGGGAAGGACAGATGGGGAGAACTACAGCGGATCAGAATACTGTTTTTTCATTCTACAGCTTTTTCATGTTAGTTCGAAGCCTCTTTGAGCAGAGCAATATTGCCTGACTGTCGCTCTTTTCATTGTTGCCTCACTGGAAGAGAAGGAGAACCTAATGCAGACAAAGAAAGAAAATGACAGAGTAAAGGAGAGCGGGAAGAAAGGGAATTATAGAGGAGGGGAAGGAGAGAGAGAGAGAGAGATATACTGTTTTTGCAGCTGCAGATGGAGGGGAGCAGAGTTATCTGGGAGTTGACTGTTGCTTCATGTTCTGATTAAAGTCATATGACTCTCTGACTGGAGGAGTGTGGGGCCTGCAGGAATGGCGTACTGTAGTTCGCTCTGGCTCTCTGTGTGTGTGTGTGTGTGTGTGTGTGTGTGTGTGTGTGTGTGTGTGTGTGTGTGTGTGTGTGTGTGTGTGTGTGTGTGTGTGTGTGTGTGTGTGTGTGTGTGTGTGTGTGTGTGTGTGTGTGTGTGTGTGTGTGTGTGTGTGTTGTCTCCCTGCATATGGCAGGAAACAGAGGCTGGCTCTTCCTGTGAAAGTCCAGAAAGTGTGTCAGCACACAGACCCACACACACATTGACTGACGCACAAACACAGGCGTCGTCTAGCCGGACGTCTACAACCTCACCCTGTTGTATCGGTCCATATTTGACACTGTTAATTCCTCTGCTATATTTCTCTTCTTGATCTCTGTCTCTCACAACACCTTTTCCTAGTTCAAAACAAAGCATTGTGGGTTATCTCGTGTTGCTCTCTCTGACATAATCCTAGAGTCTGCTGCTGTGGTTATGCAGTAGTCTTTAATGTGGTATTGATGTGACTGTATGTATTAAAAGCACAGCAGAGACGTACAGGTGGCTCGATCAATCTTTAGAGAAACGTGTCCCTTGGAATTTTTATCTGTTCAGTATCCTTCTCATTTGTCCGGGTGTGTTTCCTGCTCGACGCTTCCCTGTGGCAGACATGCCGGAGGACATGAAAGACTGTGTGTGTGTGTGTGTGTGTGTGTGTGTGTGTGTGTGTGTGTGTGTGTGTGTGTGTGTGTGTGTGTGTGTGTGTGTGTGTGTGTGTTGTTATCCCAATTTCCCTCCGATCTGCTGATCATCCATTCAATAATGGAGTTAGGCCATTAGCTCCAAACATCGCAGAGACGTTGTGACAACGTTACAGCAGCATATCTCTGTACTCTAAACAGAAACGATGGTCATTTGACGGAGACGTTACAAGAAGTTGTCTTGGGTTCATTCCTCCACTCAGACGGAGGTGGTATCCCGTCGAAGGCAACGTTACCGAGAGACTCGAGCGTGAACACGCGCAACGCAATGCTATTAAACAGCAATCACACACACGGAAGAGCTCTTTTATGGACGAACACATTTGTGCCTAATGGCTTTCAGTGCAGGATCATCCAAATATGACATTTCAAATGAAAGCCTTCCGATATCGGATCCTATTACAATCTCATCGGAAATCCTTAAAACCTCTCAGAATATCATGTGCCTCAATTTGACGTGAAGCGTTCGAGATAAAATATATATTGCCTATAATTATTTCCATATTTGATTTCATCCGCTTCTTCGATAGCCAAGTGTCTAAGCTGACAAAAGTATTCCATGAAGTGGCTAAACTCTCTCTCTTCTGGTATCCACTATCGTGCTCAGACACTCGTTCCTCCATCCACCTCCAGGACCCAGGGCCCTTGGTGACCTCCCGTAGCCCACGAGAGTGCTGTGATCTGGGCCCGAGCTGAGGAGACGTCCCCTTGCGCCCTGCAATTACCGAGGCCCCTGGTAGCCTAATGGCAGCTGCAGGGAGACGATAATGTGATCGCTGGCCAGGAGGGGGGGCTTCTCTCACCCCTCGCTCCTCTCCCCCCTGGGGAGGGTCCCGCTTCACTCCGCCACATTAATTCGTAGAGAGCGACTCATCGCCCCTCGTATCCCTGGCCGTCTTTACTCTCTCTGTGGACACTCACCCCGCTCTTTCCCTTCTCCCTCCTCTCGCCATCGCGCTCCCAGCACAATCTCGGTCGTCTCCCGATTTCATTTTGGCCTGTAATTGGACTGGGGTCCCAGAGGACGGTCGTTGGCATGCCCCAGCGCCTCAGGGTGGGAACACGCCCCTCCACAGTCGATAAGCACGACTCCGCGGTCTCTCCCGATCCTCTCGTTACTGCGGTTAGCCCACTCTGGGTGTTGAATGACCAGACCATGGTCAGGGACTGAGGTCCACTGTGGTCTCTTATGAGTGTGTGTGTGTGTGTGTGTGTGTCCATTCATGTATGTGCGCATGCCAGCAGTCCCTTCTTATAAGTGAGTATATTGGGTGTACAAAGCAGATCTTTGGTCTACTCATGCCAGAAAGACACACACCCAGCGAGAGTGGTCTGGCCAATGATGGCACAGTGGGATCTTTCCATCGCCAGGTTCTTCAGGACAGCATTTGCCTGTGTAATCTGTTGCATTAGCTCGTCTCAGCCGTGTGCAGATGGAGAGCAGAGGGGCCTTTGCAGCTCCACAGAACCTGGAACCAGAGATAAGGCTCTGAAACCTGTTTACTCTCCCAAATCATCTCAAATGGCTTCTCTCCCTTATCTCTTCTCCTTTATTACCAGAGGGCTGAGAAACACTTGACAGGTGAAAACAGAATGGTCCATCCCGGGGCAATTACACTCCAACTGTGTAAGGTTAGGAGGCCCTGTCTGTAGTTCCCCCTGCGTGGCAGATGGTTTGGCCCATTCAGGTGCTGCTCTACAGCTCAGGGTCAGTCTGTCCATCTGGGCCTGACTGTGCTGAGGAGAACAAGAGAGAGATTTAGAGTGAGAAAGAGAGAGAGACAGATCCTTACCAACTACAGGCTGAGTGACCACCGATTGGCAATAGAAACCGGCAGACATAAAAAGACATGGCTACCCAAAGAGGAGCGTGTATGTGGTCACTGCACGACAGGGGAGGTAGAAACAGAGATGCACTTTCTCCTTTACTGTGATAAATACTCCTCAACAAGAGATTCATTATTCACAGAAGTGTCTACATTTTTTTCCAAATTTTAACTTATTAAACCCAGAGGAAAAACTAAAAATACTCATAGGTAAAGGAGCAATGGCTCCTCTGTCAAATATGTATTTGCCTGCCATAGCCTGAGGGACACTGAATAATAACATCTGCATAGTAAGCAGTAACTTACTTATTATTACTATTATTGTTATTACTGTTATTGTTATTACTATTATTATTGTTGTTTATCATTCCAAGTAGTAATGGTATGGGTGGTAATGGTAATGATAGCAGTTTAATGATGGTGGTGGTGGTAGTAGTGGTAATGATGATAGTAGTTGTAGTACTGATGTAATGGTGAAGATGACCGTTATTTAGTTATAAGTTAGTTATAGTTTCATTTTTTTATTACATTACATTCGATTATTGACTGTTACCATTTTATTGTTACTATTTTTATATTTAATTTTGTATTATTATTTACTGCCATTCTATATTATTTTTTGTCATTGTTTATAATTTTATTACAATGTATATTGTATACATTGTTGCTTTGGCAATATTGACACAATGTTTTTCATGCCAATAAAGCAGCTTGAATTTGAAGTTGAGAGAAAAATATATATATTTTTCACATCAAACCAGATGAGAAAATCACACCCAATACTTCACTTGTGGCTCTCTATTTCTCCCCCAACCCTCTGTCTCTCTTTCTCTCCCAACCCTCTGTCTCTCTTTCTCCCCAACCCTCCGTCTCTCTTTCTCTCCCAACCCTCTCTCTCTCTGTCTCTCCCAACCCTCTGTCTCTCTTTCTCTCCCAACCCTCTGTCTCTCTTTCTCCCCAACCCTCCGTCTCTCTTTCTCTCCCAACCCTCTCTCTCTCTGTCTCTCCCAACCCTCCGTCTCTCTTTCTCTCCCAACCCTCTGTCTCTCTTTCTCTCCCAACCCTCTGTCTCTCTTTCTCTCCCAACCCTCTGTCTCTCTTTCTCTCCCAACCCTCTCTCTCTCTGTCTCTCCCAACCCTCTGTCTCTCTTTCTCTCCCAACCCTCTCTCTCTTTCTCTCCCAACCCTCTGTCTCTCTGTCTCTCCCAACCCTCTGTCTCTCTGTCTCTCCCAACCCTCTGTCTCTCTTTCTCTCCCAACCCTCTGTCTCTCTTTCTCTCCCAACCCTCTGTCTCTCTTTCTCCCCAACCCTCTGTCTCTCTTTCTCTCCCAACCCTCTGTCTCTCTTTCTCTCCCAACCCTCTGTCTCTCTTTCTCTCCCAACCCTCTGTCTCTCTTTCTCTCCCAACCCTCTGTCTCTCTTTCTCTCCCAACCCTCTGTCTCTCTTTCTCTCCCAACCCTCTGTCTCTCTTTCTCTCCCAACCTTCTGTCTCTCTTTCTCTCCCAACCCTCTGTCTCTCTTTCTCTCCCAACCCTCTGTCTCTCTTTCTCTCCCAACCCTCTGTCTCTCTTTCTCTCCCAACCCTCTGTCTCTCTTTCTCTCCCAACCCTCTGTCTCTCTTTCTCTCCCAACCCTCTCTCTTTCTCCCCAACCCTCTGTCTCTCTTTCTCTCCCAACCCTCTGTCTCTCTTTCTCTCCCAACCCTCTCTCTTTCTCCCCAACCCGCTCTCTCTTTCTCTCTCTCTCCCCAACCCGCTCTCTCTCTTTCTCCCTTCTCCCCCAACCATCTCTCTCTCCCACAACTCGACTCTCACCATATCTCTCTCCATATCTCTCTCCCTCCGTCCCTCTCTCTATGGTAATAGTGTATTGTTTCTGAGGCTCTCTATAATATTATGTAAGGTTTTATGTAATCATTATCATGGCTGACCTGCCCAGTGCCTACTCACCTGCACAGATCTCTGGAACAACGCAGACTAAAGAGTCCTTACAGTCCTGTCTGTGTGGACGCCAACAAGCGCAATTACAGTGCATACGTGTAGGCGTGGGGGTGTTGTACACTCGGTGCGATGTGTGTGTCCTACTTGCGTCGCGCTCACACTAGCGGATAAAAGCGACGGTGCCGTTAATAATTGAAATAATCCTTAAAGACGGGAGCGCTGCCCTCGCAAGAAAGCTTTTAATAACATGGTTTGATATGTTCTGCTTCTTCCACTCCGCTACCTCTCCCTCCTCATCCCCCTCTTCTTTAGTCAGTCTTAGCTCTATTCATGGGAGCATAAGCAGCATCTGCCGGCACTTTTCAAAGAGAGAAGAGAAGAAAGTGTGCGTGTCTGGTTTGGAGTGTGTAAATGTGATGGAATGACACTGTGCCTCCCTCACACTGAACTGACAGCCCGCGGTGTTTGTTAGTGCGTTCACATATTTCGCTCTCTCTCTCTATTTCTCTCTTTCTGTGTCTCCCTTTCAGTCTCTCTCCCCTTCTCTCTCTCTCTCTCTCTCTCTCTCTCTCTCTCACTTTCTTCTTTCCTGAAAGATATGTGTTTGTTTATGAACGCTCTTGTCTTAATGTGCTCGCCGTTCGCCCAAAGGAAGCCTCATTCATTTGCTTGATGGTCTTTGATTTGCCGGGCATCACTAAGTCGCATTAACAAATGTATTTCTAAGCTTTTTACTTAATGGCGCTTCCAGAACCAACGCAATTAAAGACACGTCTGAATGCTAAAAGGTTTTGCTGGGGGGGGGGAGTCAGATTAACACCAAGCTGAAAATGTAGCATGAAAAAGTGTAAGTTGCGGAACAACGTTGAACAGTGCTGCAACTTATTTAAGTGAATGTGACAGCAACACGCGTCAATGTAAGGTTATACTTGTCTGATATTGTAGCTCCTTGGTCCTACTGCAATGACCCAGTAATGTTATGATATTACGTTCCTCCAACGTTGTGGCTATGTTTTCCTAACGGACTGACTTAGTTAAATGTCTTCTTTTTTTTCTGTCATTTTGACATGAATGTCCAGGTAACGTTATATTAACGTGTCCCTGACATTATAGCTGCGGTATTTCAGTGGACTTGATGAGGGCCTGTCCTGGGTAACAGCTCATGTCCCATGTCTTGAGGCGATTGCTCTCTTTAACACTGTACGTTAGAAAAAGGACCTAACCCTCAGCACAGCCCTTAAACAGCAGACTGCAGTACAGTATCTATGCATGTGTAACATTTGAACTTTGTGTGATACGATATGCAACACCAGACGACATGTAAACTGTGTCACCTATGTAGCCTGTCTGCTCTGTATTCCCTTCAGTTCAAGCCATCACCTACATTTTAAAGAATCATGTTTTTATAAATATGCTAAATATGTGATTTTAATTTGTATTCATTAACTCATTCATCTATCCATTAATTCATGCATGCGTTTATTCAATCTTACATTAGTGCATTCATGTAATGTCCTAATTTATACATTTTTATTTATCAATTTCTCTCAAGCTCCTTCATTTTTTTCAAGCTCATTTAACCATTCATCAAATGAATCTAATTGGTCCATTGTTTAATTACATTGTTTGATTCATTTTCCCATTTTTTTTTTCATTCTGCTTTTTGTTCAGCCCGTTCCTCTGTAGACCCACATGGCTGCTGGGGCAAACTGTGGGTGTCTCTGTGACTGAGCTTTTCCCTTTGTTTTTCTAATCGCCCTTTTATACAGCAACACTCTGATAATACCCATTCAACCAGAGAGGGGGAGAAAGAGAGGTAGAAAGAGAGGTAGAAAGAGAGGTAGAAAGAGAGGGAGAAAGAGAGGGAGAAAGAGAGAGAGAAAGATGCGGAGAGAGAGCAAGCTAGATGGAGGGAGAGAGAGCGAGAGACCGAGACAGACGACCATTACTAGTGAGAGTGATCATCACCATACGCTTTTTCCATAAAAAGGCAACAAGTGAAGCCTAATGGGAAATATGCAGATGTATGCAAATCGAGGTTTAGAAGGGGAGCCCAGAGGCCTATGTGAGATTAAAGCTCTCCTGGCTGGAGAGGCTCTGGAGAAGACTGTTATCCTACTGTTTCAGTGTCTCAGTACAGCACTATATAGACTGTTATCGTACTGTTTCAGTGTTTTAGTACAGCACTATATAGACTGTTATCGTACTGTTTCAGTGTCTCAGTACAGCACTATAGACTGTTATCATACTGTTTCAGTGTCCCAGTACAGCACTATAGACTGTTATCGTACTGTTTCAGTGTCTCAGTACAGCACTATAGACTGTTATCGTACTGTTTCAGTGTCTCAGTACAGCACTATATAGACTGTTATCGTACTGTTTCAGTGTCTCAGTACAGCACTATATAGACTGTTATCGTACTGTTTCAGTGTCTCAGTACAGCACTATATAGACTGTTATCGTACTGTTTCAGTGTCTCAGTACAGCACTATATAGACTGTTATCGTACTGTTTCAGTGTCTCAGTACAGCACTATATAGACTGTTATCGTACTGTTTCAGTGTCTCAGTACAGCACTATATAGACTGTTATCGTACTGTTTCAGTGTCTCAGTACAGCCCTATATAGACTGTTATCGTACTGTTTCAGTGTCTCAGTACAGCACTATATAGACTGTTATCGTACTGTTTCAGTGTCTCAGTACAGCACTATATAGACTGTTATCGTACTGTTTCAGTGTCTCAGTACAGCACTATATAGACTGTTATCGTACTGTTTCAGTGTCTCAGTACAGCACTATATAGACTGTTATCGTACTGTTTCAGTGTCTCAGTACAGCACTATATAGACTGTTATCGTACTGTTTCAGTGTCTCAGTACAGCACTATATAGACTGTTATCGTACTGTTTCAGTGTCTCAGTACAGCACTATATAGACTGTTATCGTACTGTTTCAGTGTCTCAGTACAGCACTATATAGACTGTTATCGTACTGTTTCAGTGTCTCAGTACAGCACTATATAGACTGTTGTCACTATCTAACTACACTTCTATTGGGGAGGGGAACAGACACTACCATTTTTGCCGAGAGACGGAATTTAAAACAAAAATCCAGAAAATCGCATTGTCTGATTTTTAAGTAATTAATTTGCATTTTATTGCATGACATAAGTATTTGATCACCTACCAACCAGTAAGAATTCCGGCTCTCACAGACCTTAAACTTTTTCTTTAAGAAGCCCTCCTGTTCTCCACTCATTACCTGTATTAACTGCACCTGTTTGAACTCGTTACCTGTATAAAAGACACCTGTCCACACACTCAATCAAACAGACTCCAACCTCTCCACAATGGCCAAGACCATAGAGCTGTGTAAGGACATCAGGGATAAAATTGTAGACCTGCACAAGGCTGGGATGGGCTACAGGACAATAGGCAAGCAGCTTGGTGAGAAGGCAACAACTGTTCGCGCAATTATTAGAAAATGGAAGAAGTTCAAGATGATGGTCAATCACCCTCGGTCTGGGGCTCCATGCAAGATCTCACCTCGTGGGGCATCAATGATCATGGGGAAGGTGAGGGATCAGCCCAGAACTACACGGCAGGACCTGGTCAATGACCTGAAGAGAGCTGGGACCACAGTCTCAAAGAAAACCATTAGTAACAGACTATGCCGTCATGGATTAAAATCCTGCAGCGCACGCAAGGTCCCCCTTGCGCACGCAAGGTCCCCCTCAAGCCAGCGCATGTCCAGGCCCGTCTGAAGTTTGCCAATGACCATCTTGATGATCCAGAGGAGGAATGGGAGAAGGTCATGTGGTCTGATGAGACAAAAATAGAGCTTTTTGGTCTAAACTCCACTCGCCGTGTTTGGAGGAAGAAGAAGGATGAGTACAACCCCAAGAACACCATCCCAACCGTGAAGCATGGAGGTGGAAACATCATTCTTTGGGGATGCTTTTCTGCAAAGGGGACAGGACGACTGCACCGTATTGAGGGGAGGATGAATGGGGCCATGTATCGCGAGATCTTGGCCAACAACCTCCTTCCCTCAGTAAGAGCATTGAAGATGGGTCGTGGCTGGGTCTTCCAGCATGACAACGACCCGAAACACACAGCCAGGGCAACTAAGGAGTGGCTCCGTAAGAAGCATCTCAAGGTCCTGGAGTGGCCTAGCCAGTCTCCAGACCAGAACCCAATAGAAAATCTTTGGAGGGAGGTGAAAGTCTGTATTGCCCAGCGACAGCCCCGAAACCTGAAGGATCTGGAGAAGGTCTGTATGGAGGAGTGGGCCAGAATCCCTGCTGCAGTGTGTGCAAACCTGGTCAAGAACTACAGGAAACGTATGATCTCTGTAATTGCAAACAAAGGTTCCTGTACCAAATATTAAGTTCTGCTTTTCTGATGTATCAAATACTTATGTCATGCAAATGAATACCTTAAAAATCATACAATGTGATTTTCTGGATTTTTGTTTTCGATTCCGTCTCTCACAGTTGAAGTGTACCTATGATAAAAATTACAGACCTCTACATGCTTTGTATGTAGGAAAACCTGCAAAATCGGCAGTGTATCAAATACTTGTTCTCCCCACTGTATATCGAAGGTCATATATTGAATTGGATGTATTGATTTTGGGATATTTGACCGGCTGTCACAATGTCCTGAGGTCGGGGCATAGGGTTTTCCCTCAGTGACACCAGAGGCATTAGAATGTGCTGCGCTGCCTCCGGAGTCCTCGCATGTGACATGATGGATGGGATTCAGAGAGCCAGTCTTTCACAGCCTCTCACAGGTTGATATGTGTCTGTCAGTGAGTTACTGTAGAGCCTCAGTCTGTAAGACTATCCCCTCCAGCCCTTCACTATTCACGGTCCACTTACACTTTATCCCCTCGCCCCTGACTCTCTCTAACCTGAGCCCAGCTAGCGGGATGGAGATGCCACCGAGACGGTTACAGATGTATCACACATCCAGGAGGCGTTGTCACGGAAACTCGGCGGCCATGATGGCTACAATCCCTGGATGTGAACATGTATGCACTCACTACTGTATGTCGCTCTGGATAAGACCGTCTGCTAAATGACTAAAATGTTGTTGTTTTTTTAAATACAATTGGCAACCAACTGGCTCAAACCATTTTGGCTCCAACCACGACAGTCTACAGGTGTAGCGCGGTCTACAGGTGTAACAGTCTACAGGTGTAGCGCGGTCTACAGGTGTAACAGTCTACAGGTGTAGCGCGGTCTACAGGTGTAACAGTCTACAGGTGTAGGGCGGTCTACAGGTGTAACAGTCTACAGGTGTAACAGTCTACAGGTGTAACAGTCTACAGGTGTAGCGCGGTCAACAGGTGTAACAGTATACAGGTGTAACAGTATACAGGTGTAGCGCGGTCAACAGGTGTAACAGTCTACAGGTGTAGGGCGGTCTACATGTGTAACAGTCTACAGGTGTAGGGCGGTCTACAGGTGTAACAGTATACAGGTGTAACAGTATACAGGTGTAGGGCGGTCTACAGGTGTAACAGTATACAGGTGTAGGGCGGTCTACAGGTGTAACAGTCTACAGGTGTAACAGTCTACAGGTGTAACGGTCTACAGGTGTAGCGGTCTACAGGTGTAACGGTCTACAGGTGTAACTGTCTACAGGTGTAGCGGTCTACAGGTGTAACAGTCTACAGGTGTAACGGTCTACAGGTGTAACAGTCTACAGGTGTAACGGTCTACAGGTGTAGCGGTCTACAGGTGTAACGGTCTACAGGTGTAACTGTCTACAGGTGTAACGGTCTACAGGTGTAGGGCGGTCTACAGGTGTAACAGTCTACAGGTGTAACAGTCTACAGGTGTAACAGTATACAGGTGTAGGGCGGTCTACAGGTGTAACAGTCTACAGGTGTAACAGTCTACAGGTGTAACAGTCTACAGGTGTAGCGCGGTCTACAGGTGTAACAGTCTACAGGTGTAACAGTCTACAGGTGTAACAGTCTACAGGTGTAGGGCGGTCTACAGGTGTAACAGTCTACAGGTGTAACAGTCTACAGGTGTAACAGTCTACAGGTGTAGGGCGGTCTACAGGTGTAACAGTCTACAGGTGTAGGGCGGTCTACAGGTGTAACAGTCTACAGGTGTAGCGCGGTCTACAGGTGTAACAGTATACAGGTGTAGGGCGGTCTACAGGTGTAACAGTCTACAGGTGTAACAGTATACAGGTGTAGGGCGGTCTACAGGTGTAACAGTCTACAGGTGTAACAGTCTACAGGTGTAACAGTCTACAGGTGTAGGGCGGTCTACAGGTGTAACAGTCTACAGGTGTAACAGTCTACAGGTGTAACAGTATACAGGTGTAGGGCGGTCTACAGGTGTAACAGTCTACAGGTGTAGCGCGGTCTACAGGTGTAACAGTCTACAGGTGTAGCGCAGTCTACAGGTGTAACAGTATACAGGTGTAGGGCGGTCTACAGTTGTAACAGTATACAGGTGTAGGGTGGTCTACAGGTGTAGCGCGGTCTACAGGTGTAACAGTCTACAGGTGTAGCGCGGTCAACAGGTGTAACAGTATACAGGTGTAGGGTGGTCTACAGGTGTAACAGTCTACAGGTGTAGGGCGGTCTACAGGTGTAACAGTCTACAGGTGTAACAGTCTACAGGTGTAACAGTCTACAGGTGTAACAGTCTACAGCTGTAGGGCGGTCTACAGGTGTAACAGTCTACAGGTGTAGGGCGGTCTACAGATGTAACAGTCTACAGGTGTAACAGTCTACAGGTGTAACAGTCTACAGGTGTAACAGTCTACAGGTGTAGCGCGGTCTACATGTGTAACAGTCTACAGGTGTAGGGCGGTCTACAGGTGTAGGGCGGTCTACAGGTGTAACAGTCTACAGGTGTTGGGCGGTTTACATGTGTAACAGTCTACAGGTGTAACAGTCTACAGGTGTAACAGTCTACAGGTGTAACAGTATACAGGTGTAGGGCGGTCTACAGGTGTAACAGTCTACAGGTGTAGGGCGGTCTACAGGTGTAACAGTCTACAGGTGTAACAGTCTACAGGTGTAACAGTCTACAGGTGTAGGGCGGTCTACAGGTGTAACAGTCTACAGGTGTAACAGTATACAGGTGTAGGGCGGTTTACAGGTGTAACAGTCTACAGGTGTAACAGTATACAGGTGTAGGGCGGTTTACAGGTGTAACAGTCTACAGGTGTAACAGTATACAGGTGTAGGGCGGTCTACAGGTGTAACAGTCTACAGGTGTAGGGCGGTTTACAGGTGTAACAGTCTACAGGTGTAACAGTCTACAGGTGTAACAGTATACAGGTGTAGGGCGGTCTACAGGTGTAACAGTATACAGGTGTAGGGTGGTCTACAGGTGTAACAGTCTACAGGTGTAACAGTCTACAGGTGTTGTGGTCAACGGCGACTCTAACACTACTGGTATTTACATACTGGGCAGGTCAGCTCTACTTTTAGTGGCATTAGATGTAGATTTCTCGCAAAATAGTCTTCTAGGACAGGTGTTGAGTTTCATGTGGCCACTCTGGAAAAGATGGGAGCCCCAGCCTTCCAACCACCTCCAGAGAGACTGTTAAATCTTAGATTCAGCCACAAGTTGTAGCTTTCTCTCTGCACTTTGTCATTGTTGTTTTCTTCAACGTTCGCTCCCTCAGCTGGCCAGCATCTAGGAGCGTAGAAGTGTCGAATCTCTAAATCTGAAGTTGACATCGGAGAGGCTGTTAGGCCGTTTGTCTTGCTTTGGCTGGGCTCTAAAGGGACCGGTCCATAAACGGGGCTGTGAGGGTTACTCTGTGGGTTACACGTCAACATGGTTTACATCTCTATCAGGATCCGGGAGGGAAGGAGCGCCGGGCCGGGCCGGGACGGCACAGCTGGGTTTTAACACTGCACTAAATTACCTTTATGCCCCAGCACAAAATACTACTCCCTCCCTTCCTCCCTCCCTCCCTCCCCCCCTCCAGCCACTCCTTAAGAGAACAAAATGGACGAGAGGGAGCGAGGATTTGTGGAGAATATCCATTCTGGGTGATTTGGTAGCTAGGACTGCCTCTACTGGGAGGTTGAAACATGTTTGTCTACAGAAGATGGGATCATCCTGAAGAAGGACCCGGCCTATGATCTGCAGTGCTTGTCGTTCTGTCATTCCCTCGTTCTCATACATGTCGACAACATGAGATTCTGTGACCAGCGCGTTGCATTACGTAACAATATCATTCCGGACACGTGAAGCAATAGTCTTGTTTCTCACGTCTTTGGGAATCCTGTCAGGAGAAAGTGGGTGTGTTTTAGGATCTGTCTTCCGTAGCCATGGAGAAAAGTAAACATGGATTGGCTGCTGTAGCCCGGGGTGGAGGCGTTTAGTGCCAGGTTCTGATTAGGTTTATTATTACAGATGAGCCCCAGGGCATGCTGGGAGTTAGCAAAGCTCCGTTAAATCGAGTGATGATTCTCTGAGCAAGGCTAACAGAGCGACTGTGTTCTAGGGTATCTTTCAGTGTTTCCTCTCGATGTCTTCCGTGTGGTCCATCATCCGGTGTATGACACACCATCGTGTCTCTGTGATGGCTGGCTCTCTGTCAGTCTGTCACCTTGTCCCCTGGGCTTTGGATCATTCAGTCTAAAATCTGGACGGGCTCTCACACCACTCCCTCCATCCACTTCCATTATGCCACCGCATATCTCCTTCACGTCCATCTTCCTCTATCCGTCTCTTTCCCACTCCTCCTCTCATCACCCTGTCTTTCTAATGGAGGGGAGAGGGATTCTTTCACAGCTCTGTGTGGTTTCAATCTCTAATCAATCTAGAGGCGCTGGTGCTAGAGAAGGGATTTGTACCCAGCATCCAGAATGACCATCTCTTCTTCTGTCCTCCCTCCCTCCCTCCCTCCCTCCCTCCCTCCCTCCCTCCCTCCCTCCCTCCCTGTGTCTGAATCCCAATCATCAAGTTGACCCCTCTATTTTATTGATTTATTCTTAAATTCCTCACTTACCCCCTGGCCCCCTGTAGTAAAATACTCCTCCATCATAAATCCCCTCCGCATTCTCCCACATCTCTGACTTTGCCTAGTTGACACTTCCCCTCTCTCTCTTTCTCTTTCTCTTTCTCTCTCTCTCTCTCTTTCTCTTTCTCTTTCTCTTTCTCTTTCTCTCTCTCTCTCTCTCTTTCTCTCTCTCTTTCTCTTTCTCTTTCTCTCTCTCTCTCTGTCTGTCTGTCTGTCTGTCTGTCTGTCTGTCTGTCTGTCTGTCTGTCTGTGTGTGGTGGACAGCTAGGTCCGTGGGCCGAAGGCCATATCCTATACACCCTAAAGCCAGGTAGTGTGCGCACTTTCAAGAGTAGCTCTCATTCGCTCTCATTCTGTCTGTAATGGGACTTTGCCACAGAGTGGGGATAATTATGCAAAGCCCTGTCTCATCCTCATTGGCTCGGGTCGAGGCCGTGACATTAACGAACAGCATGGAGCATAGAGAGACAGAGAGAGGGAAGAGGAGGGGCCCCTCTACAGCTACATGTGAAGTGCATACATACTGTAACTGGACACACACACACATTACTCTACCTCATTACTCTACATCTACCTCAAATCTAAGCCCTCGAGCATCTCTGTGAAACTATCAAACTGTTACCCTCATTGTAGACTTTTCGGAGAATGTGTGTGTGTGCCCCCTCTTTTTTTAAGCTTTTCCATGTTCAGCCTTACCGGAATTGATCAGTGGGGAGAATAATCAAGCCCTTTATCTCTCAGCAGTCACCACTTCAGTTTCCACGGAGACACACTCGTGCGTTGCCGTGGCATCTGGGTCATATCTGGGCGACCCCGGAACCCTGCCAGGGCCTAATACCCACCCATCATTACATACACCGTCACACACACACACACGCCTGTGCGTATGTGTCTGCATGCATTTGCACGTCTGTGTGTGTGTGGGAATGCACTTTGTCATTGAAGTGTAGTTAGAGCAGTTAGTGCAGTTAGTGTAGTTAGAGAAGCTAGTGTAGTTAGAGCAGTTAGAGAAGTTAGTGTAGTTAGAGCAGGTAGTGGAGTTAGTGGAGTTAGAGCATTTAGAGAAGTTAGTGTAGTTAGAGCAGGTAGTGGAGTTTGTGTAGTTAGAGCAGTTAGAAGAGCAGTTAGTGTAGTTAGAGAAGTTAGTGTAGTTAGATCAGGTAGTGTAGTTAGAGCAGGTAGTGTAGTTAGAGCAGGTAGTGTAGTTAGATCAGGTAGTGCAGTTAGATCAGGTAGTGTAGTTAGAGCAGGTAGTGTAGTTAGTGTAGTTAGAGCAGTTAGAAGAGCAGTTAGAGAAGTTAGTGTAGTTAGAGCAGTTAGTGTAGTTAGAGCAGGTAGTGTAGTTAGAGCAGGTAGTGTAGTTAAAGCAGGTAGTGTAGTTAGAGCAGTTAGTGCAGTTAGTGTAGTTAGAGAAGCTAGTGTAGTTAGAGCAGTTAGAGAAGTTAGTGTAGTTAGAGAAGTTAGTGAAGTTAGAGCAGTTTGTGTAGTTAGAGCAGTTAGAAGAGCAGTTAGTGTAGTTAGAGAAGTTAGTGTAGTTAGAGAAGTTAGAGCAGTTTGTGTAGTTAGAGCAGTTAGAGGAGCAGTTAGTGTAGTTAGAGAAGTTAGTGTAGTTAGAGAAGTTAGAGCAGTTTGTGTAGTTAGAGCAGTTAGAAGAGCAGTTAGTGTAGTTAGAGCAGGTAGTGAAGTTAGTGTAGTTAGAGCAGTTAGAAGAGCAGTTAGTGTAGTTAGAGAAGTTAGTGTAGTTAGAGAAGTTAGAGCAGTCTGTGTAGTTAGAGCAGTTAGAAGAGCAGTTAGTGTAGTTAGAGAAGTTAGTGTAGTTAGAGCAGGTAGTGTAGTTAGTGTAGTTAGTATAGTTAGAGCAGGTAGTGTAGTTAGTGTAGTTAGAGCAGTTAGTGTAGTTAGAAAAGTTAGTGTAGTTAGAGCAGGTAGTGTAGTTAGTGGAGTTAGAGCAGTTAGTGTAGTTATTGGAGTTAGAGCAGTTAGTGTAGTTAGTGTAGTTAGAGCAGTTAGTGTAGTTAGTGTAGTTAGAAAAGTTAGTGTAGTTAGAGAAGTTAGAGCAGTCTGTGTAGTTAGAGCAGTTAGAAGAGCAGTTAGTGTAGTTAGAGAAGTTAGTGTAGTTAGAGCAGGTAGTGTAGTTAGTGTAGTTAGTATAGTTAGAGCAGGTAGTGTAGTTAGTGGAGTTAGAGCAGTTAGTGTAGTTATTGGAGTTAGAGCAGTTAGTGTAGTTAGTGTAGTTAGAGCAGTCAGTGTAGTTATTGGAGTTAGAGCAGTTAGTGTAGTTAGTGTAGTTAGAAAAGTTAGTGTAGTTAGAGCAGTTAGTGTAGTTAGTGTAGTTAGAAAAGTTAGTGTAGTTAGAGCAGTTAAAGAAGTTAGCCAGCAGCTGGTGAAGTAGGAGCCTCTCCCAGAGAGTATCACCCAACCCTAGAGAGGGGAAACACAGCCAAATACACAACAGAGCTCGGCCAAACCATCCTCCCTCTATCCCCCTCTCTTCTCCTCTCATCCCCCTCGTTTCGTTCCCCATGAGCAATTCACAGTTAAACTAATTCAATTTTCCTCCCGGCCAGGCCCACATGGGACGGCATTGGAATTCTGGTTTGTCATGATAAAATGATTACACGGCATTGTGTTTCTGCCGGGGCAGCTCCTGACGCATTCATTTGAATCTGTCAGGGCCCATGTAGATCGGCCGGCTCTCTCTCCTCTGCCGCCGCCGCTGCTCGCCCTGCTGACGCCACACACACACACACGCACACCTTCCCTCCCCGGCCGAATAGGATATTCCTTATGAGATACGTCGCTCCTGGCAGACGCATAATCTGATTACATCCGCTAGATTAAAAATATATTGAATTTTTTCTTCCTTCGTTCCTCTCCTCACGCTCTTGCACTATCCTATCTCTCTCTCTTTTTTCTCTCCATTTCCCTCGTCCTCTCTCCCATTCTCTCCCATTCTCTCCCTACTCATGCGAAGGAGAGATACTCATTGAATATTTCACTCTATCTCTCTCTCTCTCTCTCTCTCTCTCTCATTCCCCCTCTCTCAGGTTTATATTACAGTTTATTATTTTTCAGATTGGTTCTCCCTCCTCCCTTCTCCCTCCTCCCTTCTCCCTCCTCCCTTCTCCATCCTCCCTTCTCCCGTCCTGTCAGCTATCTGTCAAGTGTGATTTGGGGCTGCCTGTCAATCAGGGAGGGACATGCACGCACATACACACTGCACTCAGGAAATATTCAGACATGAGGGGGGGGGGGTTATGGGTAACGGGAACGTCTGGCCGTCACTTAGAGCCACTGGGCGGTGTGTGTGTGTGTGTGTGTGTGTGTGTGTGTGTGTGTGTGTGTGTGTGTGTGTGTGTGTGTGTGTGTGTGTGTGTGTGTGTGTGTGTGTGTCGTCCGTCCTATCACTCTTTCCATCAGCCAGCCAACTCCTGTTGTGATTCCATAGTTGTCGACACCACTGTCCCCTCTTTCCCCATCCTCTCTTCATCCCCCCATCCCATCCTCTCTTCATCCCTTCCATCCCATCCTCTCTTCATCCCCCATCCCATCCTCTCTTCATCCCCCATCCCATCCTCTCTTCATCCCCCAATCCCATCCTCTCTTCATCCCCCCATCCCATCCTCTCTTCATCCCCCATCCCATCCTCTCTTCATCCCTCCCATCCCATCCTCTCTTCATCCCCAATCCCATCCTCTCTTCATCCCCCATCCCATCCTCTCTTCATCCCCAATCCCATCCTCTCTTCATCCCCCCCATCCCATCCTCTCTTCATCCCCCCCATCCCATCCTCGCTTCATCCCCCCATCCCATCCTCTCTTCATCCCCACCCATCCCATCCTCTCTTCATCCCCCATCCCATCCTCTCTTCATCCCCCAATCCCATCCTCTCTTCATCCCCCCATCCCATCCTCTCTTCATCCCCCCATCCCATCCTCTCTTCATCCCCCATCCCATCCTCTCTTCATCCCCCATCCCATCCTCTCTTCATCCCCCATCCCATCCTCTCTTCATCCCCCCCATCCCATCCTCGCTTCATCCCCCTCATCCCATCCTATCCTCTCTTCATCCCCCTCATCCCATCCTCTCTTCATCCCCATCCCATCCTCTCTTCACCCCCCCCCATCCCATCCTCTCTTCATCCCCCATCCTATCCTCTCTTCATCCCCCATCCCATCCTCTCTTCATCCCCCAATCCCATACTCTCTTCATCCCCCCAATCCCATACTCTCTTCATCCCCCCAATCCCATACTCTCTTCATCCCCCCATCCTATCCTCTCTTCATCCCCCCATCCCATCCTCTCTTCATCCCCCCCATCCCATCCTCGCTTCATCCCCCTCATCCCATCCTATCCTCTCTTCATCCCCCATCCCATCCTCTCTTCATCCCCCCCATCCCATCCTCTCTTCATCCCCCCATCCCATCCTCTCTTCATCCCCCATCCTATCCTCTCTTCATCCCCCCATCCCATCCTCTCTTCACCCCCCCCATCCCATCCTCGCTTCATCCCCCTCATCCCATCCTATCCTCTCTTCATCCCCCATCCCATCCTCTCTTCATCCCCCATCCCATCCTCTCTTCATCCCCCCCATCCTATCCTCTCTTCATCCCCCATCCCATCCTCTCTTCATCCCCCATCCCATCCTCGCTTCATCCCCCATCCCATCCTCGCTTCATCCCCCATCCCATCCTCGCTTCATCCCCCCATCCTATCCTCTCTTCATCCCCCCATACCATCCTCTCTTCATCCCCCCCATCCCATCCTCTCTTCATCCCCCAATCCCATCCTCTCTTCATCCCCCCAATCCCATACTCTCTTCATCCCCCAATCCCATACTCTCTTCATCCCCCCATCCTATCCTCTCTTCATCCCCCCCATCCCATCCTCTCTTCATCCCCCCATCCCATCCTCTCTTCATCCCCCCCATCCCATCCTCTCTTCATCCCCCAATCCCATCCTCTCTTCATCCCCCCAATCCCATACTCTCTTCATCCCCCCATCCCATCCTCTCTTCATCCCCCATCCTATCCTCTCTTCATCCCCCCATCCCATCCTCTCTTCATCCCCCCCATCCCATCCTCTCTTCATCCCCCTCATCCCATCCTATCCTCTCTTCATCCCCCATCCCATCCTCTCTTCATCCCCCATCCCATCCTCTCTTCATCCCTCCCATCCTATCCTCTCTTCATCCCCCATCCCATCCTCTCTTCATCCCCGATCCCATCCTCGCTTCATCCCCCATCCCATCCTCGCTTCATCCCCCATCCCATCCTCGCTTCATCCCCCCATCCTATCCTCTCTTCATCCCCCCATCCCATCCTCTCTTCATCCCCCATCCCATCCTCTCTTCATCCCCCCCATCCCATCCTCTCTTCATCCCCCATCCTATCCTCTCTTCATCCCCCCATCCCATCCTCTCTTCATCCCCATCCATCCTCTCTTCATCCCCCCATCCCATCCTCTCTTCATCCCCCCATCCCATCCTCTCTTCATCTCCCCTTCCCATTCTCTTCTCTTCCGTCTCATCTGATAGGAGAGGCAGGGGAGAGTCAAAGCCCAGATGCATGGTCCCAAAGGGAGTCATTAAACCACTGTGGCACACACACACACACACACACACACACACACACACACACACACACACACACACACACACACACACACACACACACACACACACACACACATACTCCTGTCTCTATCTCTCTGTACCACTAGAGCCTTCTAGCAGGTCTATGCCCCACTCTGTCACTGCTCTCATCCTGGCCCTGTACTGACCCACTATCTGTCACTGACAGCTACACAGCTGGCCCTGTACTGACCCTCTGTCTGTCACTGACAGCTACACAGCTGGCCCTGTACTGACCCTCTATCTGTCACTGACAGCTACACAGCCGGCCCTGTACTGACCCTTTATCTGCCACTGACAGCTACACAGCCGGCCCTGTACTGACCCTCTATCTGTCACTGACAGCTACACAGCTGGCCCTGTACTGACCCTCTATCTGTCACTGACAGCTACACAGCTGGCCCTGTACTGACCCTCTATCTGTCACTGACAGCTACACAGCTGGCCCTGTACTGACCCTCTATCTGTCACTGACAGCTACACAGCTGGCCCTGTACTGACCCTCTATCTGTCACTGACAGCTACACAGCTGGCCCTGTACTGACCCTCTATCTGTCACTGACAGCTACACAGCTAGCCCTAAGCCAATGGCATGACAGAGTTTAGACCACTCTAATAAATGTGCAGTGTGAGCTGACACTGTTCTTTAATTCTGAGTGGTCTCTTCTACACTGTATATTTCTATCTAAACATTGTCAAGTTGTTCATTACAACATATAACAATGTTATGTCTGTCAATCACTTATACCCTCTCTATCACTGTTATACATACCCGATTGTATTGTTTGTTGCTCTCTCTCTCTTTGTGTGTGTGTGTGTGTGTGTGTGTGTGTGTGCGCGTGCGTGTGCGCGTGCGTGTGCGCGTGCGCGTGCGCGCGCGTGTGCACGTGCAAGATTTTCCTCAGACACCGGCGTTAATCAAGAGTATTCATTAGACTCTGTAATTATTTCCTTTCCCTAAGGCCGTACTACATGAGGTTGTCGACCTCCCTGTAACGTTCTGCAACTGTTGTGAGAAACATAACAACATATTCATCCCAGGTAGGTGATTGGATCTGTCCTTTCCAGTGGTGGGACGTTCAGCCAGAAAGTTTGGGGGAGGTAGATAGAAAGTCTTACAGCTGGGAAATTCCACTCTTGGATGAAGAAGCCAGGTCTGGTTTTTAATCAGGCTCCTGACAGAAAAGAGTTGAGCAGATGTAGGTTAGTGAGAGACTGCACTGAGTGTACAAAACATTAAGAACACCTTCCTCATATTGAGTTGCAACCCGTTTTGCGGGTCCATGCCCAAACTCAATTCGTTTGGGCATGGACTCGACAAGGTCTCAAAAGCGTTCCACAGGGAGGCTGGCCCATGTTGACTCCAATACTTTCCACAGTTGTGTCAAGTAGGCTGGATGTCCTTTGGGTGGAGGACCATTCTTGATACACACAGGAAACGTGAAAAGCGTGAAAAACCCAGCAGCGTTGCAGTTGTTGACACAAACCAGTGCGCCTGGTACCTACTACCATGTTCAAAGGCACTTAAATATGCACCCTCTAAACATCACACACACACACAATCCATGTCTCTAGGCTAAAAATCCTTCTTTAAACTGTCTCCTCCCCTTCATCTACACTGATTGAAGGGGATTTAACACGTGACATCAATAAGGGATCGTAGCTTTCACCTGGTCAGTCTATGTCATGGAAAGAGCAGGTGTTCCTAATATTTAGTCAACTATTTAGTAAAGTGTATACGTTTTGTAGTGCAGATGAGCAGTGTAAGGGCATGTTTGGAGCCCAAAGCCTGACCTTAGTGAGACCATACACCTCACCGGACATCGCTGACAAAGGATGGCAGCTCGGCTTATCTCACACATATCCCCACCTGCTGTGTGTGTGTGTGTGTGTGTGTGTGTGTGTGTGTGTGTGTGTGTGTGTGTGTGTGTGTGTGTGTGTGTGTGTGTGTGTGTGTGTGTGTGTGTGTGTGTGTGTGTGTGTGTGTGTGTGTGTGTGTGTGTGTGTGTGTGACATGCATATGGGTGCTTCAACATATGCCTGAAGGTGTTCCCGGGCGCATCAAATCCCACAAACACACACATCTACACGACATGCCTTCATACAATGAACATACTTATGTACAAACCCACGGCACAAACGAGCGCCCTCCATGCAAATGAATCGCCGCGCGTACTCACACAGCGTGCCACATCACAAATAGCGGGATTTAAACATCAACACCATGAAATATTCATGTGTCAGTCACCCAGGCAGAACTAACACCAAAGGGATTTGCCTTCAGATCTGAAGACACTACTGTCTCCGTGCCTGTTCTCTGTTCTGTTCTGTTCTCTGTTCTGTTCTCCTCAAAGCCTCCTCCCGTCAGAACATTCCACTGTCGCAGTGCTGCTATGTTACAGAATTCCACTGTGTTGCTCTGAAAAGTCCAAGTATTGTTCTGGAATTCCGCTACATTGCTGTACGATTTGAGTATAGGCTGTTCCGGTATTCCATGGCCTTGCTAGCCATTTCAAATCACTTAGTACAAGCTTTACTCACACCACAGGGAGAAAGAGAGAGGAAAGGAGGGAAGGAGGAGAGAGAGATGGAGGAGAGTGGGTTGAGGAAAAAGAGGACTGGATGGAGGGGAGGGACAGGGAGATGAAAGAAATACTGGGCATGAAGTGAGAGGGAAAGAAGGAGTCTGGTGGAGTTGAAGGGAGAAATAGTGAGCCAGAAGGTAGAGCCAGAGGGAGGCGGGGGAGAAGGGTGGAGGAATGGGAAAAGATGGTTATCAGAATGAAGGAGAGGGAGCACATAAAGCCAGAGAGACGGATGGAGGGAAGGAGAGAGGAGCCAGGGGGTTTTTAGGGCAGGAGGCCCAGGCGTCTGGATCTCATTTATCCTTCCCTGTGTGTGCTTACATCATGTATGTATATTACTGTGGAAACCATGTTTAACCCTTAACGATGACTTGAGAACCCCCCTTAGCACCTCCCTTCCCTGCCCACCCACAGTAACCTCCCACTATAACACTCCCACCCTACCGCTGCCTTTGGGGGCAACTTTAGAGGGATTTGTGTGGGTTGTGAGGGGGGGTGTGCATAAAAATATGGAATGCAGGGAGAGAGTAGAGGAGAGTGGGGGAGAGAGAGAGGTTGAAGAAAGAAGAGGTGAACGTGAGGGTATGATAAGTAGGGCTGGGCCGACACCAGTATCGCCACACTCGCTAGTATCGTGGCAAGGAAACAAAACGCAAAGCAGATTTAACTACTTCAGGAAAACCACTGTAATATTAAAAAACAAACATCATTATGTGGTCATCCAGAGTCACATGCGTTCATTTTCCAAGCTGTAGCACACAATATTTTACATACAGCAGGTTTTTAAAGGACCAAAGAGTTTGGTCTGCTTCGTGTTTTTATTTTTGCCATAGAACAAAATATTGCGATACTGGTATCGTCACTGTCCTAATAATGAGGATGTAAAGTAGCGAGGAAAAGAGATAAAGTAGAGATACAAGGAGAGAGGAGAGAGGGTTAGGAGGGGAGAACGGTTTAGGAAGGGAGAGGAGAGAGGGTTAGGAGGAGAGCGGGTTAGGAGGGGAGAGGAGAGCGGGTTAGGAGGGGAGAGGAGAGCGGGTTAGGAGGAGAGAGGGTTAGGAGGGGAGAACGGTTTAGGAAGGGAGAGGAGAGAGGGTTAGGAGAGGAGAGGGTTAGGAGGGGAGAGGAGAGCGGGTTAGGAGGGGAGAGGAGAGCGGGTTAGGAGGGGAGAGGAGAGCGGGTTAGGAGGGGAGAGGAGAGAGGGTTAGGAGGGGAGAAGAGAGAGGGTTAGGAGGGGAGAAGAGAGCGGGTTAGGAGGGGGAGGAGAGAGGGTTAGGAGGGGAGAACGGTTTAGGAAGGGAGAGGAGAGAGGGTTAGGAGGGGAGAGGGTTAGGAGGGGAGAGGAGAGCGGTTTAGGAGGGGAGAGGAGAGAGGGTTAGGAGGGGATAAGAGAGAGGGTTAGGAGGGGAGAGGAGAGCGGGTTAGGAGGGGGAGGAGAGAGGGTTAGGAGGGGAGAAGAGAGAGGGTTAGGAGGGGAGAAGAGAGAGGGTTAGGAGGGGGAGGAGAGAGGGTTAGGAGGGGAGAGGAGAGAGGGTTAGGAGGGGAGAGGAGAGAGGGTTAGGAGGGGAGAGGAGAGAGGGTTAGGAGGGGAGAGAGGGTTAGGAGGGGAGAGCGGGTTAGGAGGGGAGAGGAGAGCGGGTTAGGAGGGGAGAGCGGGTTAGGAGGGGAGAGCGGGTTAGGAGGGGAGAGCGGGTTAGGAGGGGAGAGCGGGTTAGGAGGGGAGAGGAGATAGGGTTAGGAGGGGAGAGCGGGTTAGGAGGGGAGAGCGGGTTAGGAGGGGAGAGCGGGTTAGGAGGGGAGAGGAGATAGGGTTAGGAGAGGAGAGAGGGTTAGGAGGGGAGAGCGGGTTAGGAGGGGAGAGGAGAGAGGGTTAGGAGAGGAGAGAGGGTTAGGAGGGGAGAGCGGGTTAGGAGGGGAGAGGAGAGAGGGTTAGGAGGGGAGAGTGAGTTAGGAAGGAAGAGGAGAGAGGGTTAGGAGGGGAGAGCGGGTTAGGAGGGGAGAGGAGAGAGGGTTAGGAGGGGAGAGAGGGTTAGGAGGGGAGAGCGGGTTAGGAGGGGAGAGGAGAGCGGGTTAGGAGGGGAGAGGAGAGCGGGTTAGGAGGGGAGAGGAGAGCGGGTTAGGAGGGGAGAGGAGAGCGGGTTAGGAGGGGAGAGGAGAGCGGGTTAGGAGGGGAGAGGAGAGCGGGTTAGGAGGGGAGAGGAGAGCGGGTTAGGAGGGGAGAGGAGAGCGGGTTAGGAGGGGAGAGGAGAGCGGGTTAGGAGGGGAGAGGAGAGCGGGTTAGGAGGGGAGAGGAGAGCGGGTTAGGAGGGGAGAGGAGAGCGGGTTAGGAGGGGAGAGGAGAGCGGGTTAGGAGGGGAGAGGAGAGCGGGTTAGGAGGGGAGAGGAGAGCGGGTTAGGAGGGGAGAGGAGAGCGGGTTAGGAGGGGAGAGGAGAGCGGGTTAGGAGGGGAGAGGAGAGCGGGTTAGGAGGGGAGAGGAGAGCGGGTTAGGAGGGGAGAGGAGAGCGGGTTAGGAGGGGAGAGGAGAGCGGGTTAGGAGGGGAGAGGAGAGCGGGTTAGGAGGGGAGAGGAGAGCGGGTTAGGAGGGGAGAGGAGAGCGGGTTAGGAGGGGAGAGGAGAGCGGGTTAGGAGGGGAGAGGAGAGCGGGTTAGGAGGGGAGAGGAGAGAGGGTTAGGAGGGGAGAGGAGAGAGGGTTAGGAGGGGAGAGCGGGTTAGGAGGGGCGAGGAGAGAGGGTTAGGAGGGGAGAGCGGGTTAGGATGGGAGAGGTGATAGGGTTAGGAGAGGAGAGAGGGTTAGGAGGGGAGAGCGGGTTAGGAGGGGAGAGGAGAGAGGGTTAAGAGGGGAGAGCGGGTTAGGAGGGGAGAGCGAGTTAGGAAGGGAGAGGAGAGAGGGTTAGGAGGGGAGAGCGGGTTAGGAGGGGAGAGGAGAGCGGGTTAGGAGGGGAGAGGAGAGCGGGTTAGGAGGGGAGAGGAGAGCGGGTTAGGAGGGGAGAGGAGAGCGGGTTAGGAGGGGAGAGGAGAGCGGGTTAGGAGGGGAGAAGAGAGAGGGTTAGGAGGGGAGAAGAGAGAGGGTTAGGAGGGGAGAAGAGAGAGGGTTAGGAGGGGAGAAGAGAGAGGGTTAGGAGGGGAGAAGAGAGAGGGTTAGGAGGGGAGAGGAGAGCGGGTTAGGAGGGGAGAGGAGAGCGGGTTAGGAGGGGAGAGGAGAGCGGGTTAGGAGGGGAGAGGAGAGCGGGTTAGGAGGAGAGAGGGTTAGGAGAGGAGAGAGGGTTAGGAGGGGAGAGCGGGTTAGGAGGGGAGAGGAGATAGGGTTAGGAGAGGAGAGAGGGTTAGGAGGGGAGAGGAGAGAGGGTTAGGAGGGGAGAGCGGGTTAGGAGGGGAGAGAAGTGGGTTAGGAGGAGGAGAGTGGGTTAGGAGGGGAGAGAGTGGGTTAGGAGGGGAGAGGAGAGAGGGTTAGGAGGGGAGCGCGCGTTAGGAAGGGAGAGGAGAGAGGGTTAGGAGGGGAGAGGAGAGAGGGTTAGGAGGGGAGAGTGGGTTAGGAGGGGAGAGCGTGGGTTAGGAGGGGAGAGCGTGGGTTAGGAGGGGAGAGCAGAGAGGGATAGTAAAGGAGAGGAGAGAGGGTTAGGAAAGGAGAGGAGAGCGGGTTAGGAGGGGAGAGTGGGTTAGGAGGGGAGAGTGGGTTAGAAGGGGAGAGGAGAGAGGGATAGGAAAGGAGTGGAGAGAGGGTTAGGAAAGGAGAGGAGAGAGGGTTAGGAAAGGAGAGGAGAGAGGGTTAGGAAAGGAGAGGAGAGAGGGTTAGGAGTGGAGAGTGGGTTAGGAGGGGAGAGGAGAGAGGGATAGTAAAGGAGAGGAGAGAGGGTTAAGAAAGGAGAGGTGAGAGGGTTAGGAAAGGAGAGGAGAGAGGGTCAGGAAAGGAGAGGAGAGGAGAGAGGGTTAGGAGGGGAGCGGAGAGAGGGTTAGGAAAGGAGAGGAGAGAGGGTTAGGAAAGGAGAGGAGAGAGGGTTAGGAAAGGAGAGGAGAGAGGGTCAGGAAAGGAGAGGAGAGGAGAGAGGGTTAGGAGGGGAGTGGAGAGAGGGTTAGGAAAGGAGAGGAGAGAGGGTCAGGAAAGGAGAGGAGAGGAGAGAGGGTTAGGAGGGGAGTGGAGAGAGGGTTAGGAAAGGAGAGGAGAGAGGGTCAGGAAAGGAGAGGAGAGGAGAGAGGGTTAGGAGGGGAGTGGAGAGAGGGTTAGGAAAGGAGAGGAGAGAGGGTTAGGAAAGGAGAGGAGAGAGGGTTAGGAGGGGAGTGGAGAGAGGGTTAGGAAAGGAGAGGAGAGAGGGTTAGGAAAGGAGAGGAGAGAGGGTTAGGAAAGGAGAGGAGAGAGGGTTAGGAAAGGAGAGGAGAGAGGGTTAGGAAAGGAGAGGAGAGAGGGTTAGGAAAGGAGAGGAGAGAGGGTTAGGAAAGGAGAGGAGAGAGGGTTACGAAAGGAGAGGAGAGAGGGTTAGGAGGGGAGTGGAGAGAGGGTTAGGAAAGGAGAGGAGAGAGGGTTAGGAAAGGAGAGGAGAGAGGGTTAGGAAAGGAGAGGAGAGAGGGTTAGGAAAGGAGAGGAGAGAGGGTTAGGAAAGGAGAGGAGAGGTGAAGTAGGGGCAGTAATGTGATTCTCTCTTTCCTCTGTCTGTCGTTTGTCATTCTGACGGCACGTTATGCAGATGAGGAGCTAATATGATATCTCTGCTGAGCTGATGGATGTTTCAAATGATATAAAGGCTCTGAAAAGCATTTCCCAGGCTGCTGGCGTACGTGCATGTGTGTAGTACTATATTACAGTGTCCATGCTGACATTTTCTTCATATAAACAACATGTTCAATATCACTGTAATATTTTCTATCTTTGAGTAACACGGATCTGTTGATTAATGATGCAAAAAAACAAAGTATTTTTCTGCTTAACTTTGTGTGTGTGTGCGTGCTTGCGTGTTTGTACATGCCCCTCCCAGTTGTGGGGGGGGGGGGGATCAGAACGGATGGATTCTCTGAAGACTTCATTAGTTAAAACAAAGCCAGTTGTCCTTTTGGGCTCGTCTGCAGCCTAATTGATATTGATTTAGTGATTTGCTCAGGGGTGGCTAAAAGCATGTTGGGTGTCATCATCAATGTAGCTTTTCCTCTGTGGAGAGCGCTCAATAGTGCTCTCTCTTTTCCTCTGTGGAGCGCGCTCAATAGCGCTCTCTCTTTTCCTCTGTGGAGCGCGCTCAATAGCGCTCTCTCTTTTCCTCTGTGGAGCGCGCTCAATAGTGCTCTCTCTTTTCCTCTGTGGAGCGCGCTCAATAGTGCTCTCTCTTTTCCTCTGTGGAGAGCGCTCATCTCTCTTTTCCTCTGTGGAGAGCGCTTTTCCTCTGTGGAGCGTACTCAATAGCGCTCTCTCTTTTCCTCTGTGGAGAGCGCTCAATAGCACTCTCTCTTTTCCTCTGTGGAGCGCGCTCAATAGCACTCTCTCTTTTCCTCTGTGGAGAGCGCTCAATAGCACTCTCTCTTTTCCTCTGTGGAGAGCGCTCAATAGTGCTCTCTCTTTTCCTCTGTGGAGAGCGCTCAATAGCACTCTCTCTTTTCCTCTGTGGAGAGCGCTCAATAGCACTCTCTCTTTTCCTCTGTGGAGAGCGCTCAATAGCGCTCTCTCTTTTCCTCTGTGGAGAGCGCTCAATAGCACTCTCTCTTTTCCTCTGTGGAGAGCGCTCAATAGTGCTCTCTCTTTTCCTCTGTGGAGCGCGCTCAATAGCGCTCTCTCTTTTCCTCTGTGGAGAGCGCTCAGTAGTGCTCTCTCTTTTCATCTGTGGAGCACGCTCAATAGCGCTCTCTATTTTCCTCTCCTTCTCTCTCTGAAGCATTAACAAAAAACTCCTTGATTTAAAAGCAATAGAAGCAGCAATAGTGTTTTTTTTCTCGCTAATTGTTACCAGAAAGTGGGCTTACCTTTCACGGGCACTTTACCAAAGCCTTAGCAGTAGCTAATGGTCAACATTTTCCTCTTCTAGTTGCTCGAATGTGTCTCCACAAGAAAGAGGATACATTAACGTTAAAATGGTATTGACTCTGACTAACTCAGGATTTTGCCCTCCTGATCTATGGTTTAACAGTGAAGTTAAGGTTAGCCTAGTGCAGGTCTTTGGCCTTCTGATGCAATGATATATTCTAACATGAAAGTTAGCATTAGCCAATGCCAAGGATTTCTGATGGTATTTTATCAGTAAAGCTAGAGTTAGCCTAGCCCACACCTTTAGCCTTCTGATGGTATTCCAACAGTAAAGTTAGCATTAGCCTAGCTAAGCCTTTTATCAGGTTGATTGATGACAGTCCTCTCTTTAATGTGACACATTATGATCATATCAATTTGTACTCTGTTCTCATCGACATCACCTTATAGCTCCTCCGTCTCACACAGTCCATCGAGCCAGACAGTAAATCCTGCCTCTAAATGCATGCCACCGTACCACGCTTCCTAAACCAACCATCTCTCTCTCTTTCTCACTCTCTCTTTCTCTCTCACTCCCTCTTTCTCGCTCGCTCACTCCCTCTCTCTTGCTCTCTCTCTCACTGACTCTCTCTCTCGCTCTCTCTGTCTGTCTCTCATTGTCTCTCTTTCTCGTTCTCTCTCCCTTTCTGTTTCCTTCTCTCTCTCTCTCTCTGTCTGTCTCTCACACACTTTCTCTCTCTCAATCTCCCTTCCACTTTCTCTCCCTCCTTCTCTCTGTCCCTTGTTCTCCATCCCTCTCCCTCCCAGTAGACAGTGTGGATGTGAGTGACTGAATCAGGGTGGGATTAAAATGTAATATCAGACTATTTAAGAGATTAGCGGTTGACATTTCACTGACTGAGTCTCTGCAATCTGATGAACTGGCATTCATGTATTGATTTATTTTCAGCTTATTTTTTCCCGGCTTTATTCATATGGGAAAAAAATAGATGTTATATCGATGTCCCTTTATGAGCTGTCTTGTCATGGGCTTTGGAGCTAAGTCACTCTGAATTGGTTGTCTGGGATATTTGTTGAGGGGTGAAGTATGGCCTTCAAAAATCACGACTCAATAAGGTGGAGAAGACCCTGCTGATACAAGCTTCAGATGGAATGGAGGGTTGGCCTTGACCCTGCTGATACAAGCTTCAGATGGAATGGATGGTTGGCATTGACCCTGCTGATACAAGCTTCAGATGGAATGTGGTAGTTAGAAAAGAGCGCTAATTGTTTCTAATTATAACAAACGTTAATTCTGCTCAATTATGTTGCGCATCAGTCAGGGTTAACAAGGTAGTGGAACGTGACTAGTTTAATATGAGTCGTTCTCCAGTTTGCCAAGTATGTTTGATCTATGAAACAGAGTCTGCATAACAATTGTTGAAAATGTATGTGTGAAATGCATGATGTACATATGACTCAGAATGTGTTATTCTGTATTACAATTAATTTCACTACCACGTATGCATCTCTCTCTCTCTCTCTCTCTCTCTCTCCATCCTTCCCTTCTCCGTTCTAATATTTTCTTCTTCTCAACATATTGCACAATAAGATGTGGGGCCTAGCTGGAGGGAGGCTTGAGGGGGAAAGGGAGAGAGTGGCATGGTGGGGAGAGGAGGGGAGGGCCTCTTTCCCCCCCCCCCTCCTCCCTCCTCTGGGTGGGGAACGTATACAACATCCATTACTCTCTCCTCTTCTCTCTTAGTATCTGTGTTTTGACCATGTCACACGTCACATGATGACAGCATGGTATAATGACTTCCCCTCCCAGATCCCCACACACACAGTATTTATGGGGTAGCACGGTGGCCCTCGCAGTGTGTAACGCATGCCTTCAGAAAGGCTCATTCTGCCTCCGTGAGGGGTCTGGCCTAATGGAGTTGATCTGTAGCGCTGCTATTAAACTAGGATGGAGGGAGAGGGGGATAGCAGAGGAGAGGGTGGGGGATAGAGGGGGGAGGGAGGGTGTCTTTACCTCCAGGCATGATGGAGGGGGGGTCAGGGAGCCCTAAGGTGCGGAGGATGGAGAGGTGTGGAGGATGGAGAGAGCGATGTAGGAGGGTCTTTTAGCCTGGATGAGTGCGCTCACCCTTTGAATATGTCAGGGTAAATGAGGCCTAGCAACACTATCTCCCCAACAGCCTACTCTGTGCTGTTCACTCTCTCTCTCATTCTCCCTCCGTTCATCCCTCCATCCCTCTCTAGCCAATCTAGACACGGAATACAGGGTAATGGCGGACGGAAGACAGGGTGGTGCGGCGGGTGCCGCTTCTCATACGAATGCTGTTATTTTATCTAAAACATCAGGTGTACGCCGACCGCAGCTAAGTAACTCATGCAAAGAGTTCAAGCGCAATTATATGTTTTATCTCCAGTACTTTGCCATGATTGTCAGTTATGTAGCTGCTCTACTGATAATCTCAGTGCGTCCTTGCTGGGATGACACAATCAGTCTACTACCGGAGAATATCAACACCAAACACATTGGTTCCACGGGAGTGGACAGTACACAGCATACCATAATGTTCTGAATAATGGCCAAGTCTACCTCGCTCCCTATTCCACTGAACCGCTTAGGCGCAACAAACACAAGTCCAACATTTATCGGAAACTTTTAAACTACCTGTTCACTACCCTCCTACTCTCCGGGGATGTGCAACTCAATCCTGGGCCTAACATCACCGAGCCAGCGATACTCACCGGAGTGGAAAGCGGTGGATGGCCTCGTCCACTGATCGTCACCGCTGTGGAAGTGGGTGAGTGCTATGGTCCCATGGCTTCTCTCGACTCACCCGGCTCCAGGATAGATTTTGACTCTTCAAACATACCCAAGTCGCTATATGCAATCCCTGATTATGCTTCTGGTACGCAAGCTGTTTTAATTAGTTCCCCGCATCCAGTGCAGGCGGTAGGGATTGTTAATTGCGCTACCGAACTGCCCCTAATCAAAACGAAACAAAACGGCCTAAACCCAGCCGCCAGAAAACACAGAAAAGGTAACTTTTTTCAATGTGTCAATCACTCTCGAGTCATCTGGGACCCACGAGCTAATCCCAAGGGACTACTAGGGGAGCACTTGAACATTTGTAGTGTCATTCCAAAAAGTGATCAAATTCAACATTTACTCAGACTCCAACCTTGACTTCCTCTGCCTCTCAGAGATATGGCTCCTTAACTCTCCATATGCTGCTTTGATTGTGCCTGGCTACAATGTTTTCAGGAGAGACAGGATTGAAGGAGGAGGAGGGGGTGTGATGATTTACGTTAAAAACATATCCGATGTAAACAAATTGAGTGGTCATGTGATAATGAACTAGAATGTATTGGCCTGAACGTTACACTGTCTCCCCAAATGTCTTTTACCCTTATTGGTATGTATAGGCCACCATCCACCAAAAGTGTGTTTTTTGATCAGATTTAATTACATATTTAGGTGCATGTGATTTTGGGAAAGAGGTCATCATAATGGGAGATTTTAATATTAATTATGAAGACAAGTCTTGTAGGAAAACCATCAACCGGATCACTAATAACTTTTAGCTTACACAGCTAGTTAAAGGGCCAACCATTTGGTGTTCAGTAATAAACCAGAGTGAGTGACTAAATCATTCAATATGGTTACTGGGCTATCTGATCATAATCTGACACTTATAGCCAGAAAGCTGTCTAAGAGCAGGTTTAACCTCTCTACTGTTAGAAAGCCGGATCAACTAAGAATACCTAAGAGTGAATTAAACTATTTTGAAAACGCAATTAAGGGAATTAACTGGAATGATCTCTTGTCCTAGACAGACGTGGAAGCTGATAGTCAGGTTTTTCTATCCACAATCCAGACTACAATAAATGGTTTCCTAAAGAAAATCAAATCCAAACCTGGCCAAATGAGCACTCTTCCTTGGCTAAATGGAGAAATCTGGAAATTGATGAAAGAACGAGATTACGCTCTAAAAATGGCCCTAAGATTCAAATTAGAGCATGACAGACGTAGGTTTACCATGTTGAGAAATAAGGTGATGAAAAAAATCAGACAGGCCAAGGCAAACTTTTTTATTAACATAATTGGTGAAGCGAAGGGAAATTCTAAATTGATCTGGGAGAATCTAAAAAAGTGAACAGGGAAAGACCATAGTAACACTATAAAAAAGACTAGAAATCTTGGTGAATAACAATCTAACACAGGATGCAGTCGAAATAGCAATAGCCTTCAATTCCTACTTTATTGACTCTGTCAGGGTGCTGACACAGAACCCCTCCACTGGTTTCTTGGGCTCAGTGCTAGTGAATAACACTCAACCTGTCTTCATCATAAGGGAGGTTTCTGAGTCAAAGGTGAACAAGGTGATTAGCTCACTAAAGAACTCTAAAGCCAAAGATGTGTTTGGGCTGGACTCTACCTTTCTTAAAAACTACAAAGAGTCACTCAGTGGCCCCATTACTAAGGTCACCAACACATCTATTGGTCTCGGGGTGTTTCCAAGGGTATGGAAGTCGGCCATAATAACGGACATCTTTAAATCAGGCGACCCTGCTGAGTGAGTAACCTCAGGCCCATTAGTATACTACCTGTGGTGTCAAAGGTTGTTGAAAAGTGATGAAGCAGAACAACTGATTGCCCACCTCAACAACACATCACATTACACTCCATGCAGTTTGGCTTCAGAGCGAAACACTCCACAGAAACTGCTTTCTTCTGGAAAATGTGAACCAGTGGAGGTGTGAACCAATGTGTGAACCAATGTGAGCTCAGTGACTCGTGTTTGCATCTCAATGTGAAAAAAACTTTTTGCAAGTTCTTCACAAAGAGGGCAACAGATGCTACTGAGCCAGATGTCTGTGTATCAGGGGAGAAGCTCCAGGTGGTATCTGATTTTAAGTACCTTGGCATTATACTTGATTCCAACCTCTCTTTAAAAAGCATGTGAAAAAGGTAATTCAGATAACCAAATTCAACCTAGCTAATTTCCGATGTATACGAAATTGTTTGACTACAGAGGTAGCAAAACTGTACTTCAAATCTATGATACTCCCCCTGTCACGCCCTGACCTTAGAGATCCTCTATTTTGGTTAGGTCAGGGTGTGACTAGGGTGGGCAATCTAGTTTTCCTATTTCTTTGTTTGGCCTGGTATGGTTCCCAATCAGAGGCAGCTGTCTATCGTTGTCTCTGATTGGGGATCATACTTAGGCAGCCTTTTTTCCACCTTTAGTTTGTGGGATCTTGATTTTGTATAGGTGCTGTGTAGCCTGCAGAACTTTACGTTCGTTTTGTATTTTGTTGTTTTTCAGTGTTCATTTTAAATAAAGTAAGATGTTCGCCTATCATGCTGCACCTTGGTCTCCTCATTCAAACGACGAGCGTAACACCCCCAATTAACATACTGCTTGACTAGTTGGGCCCAAGCTTGCTGTACAACATTAAAACCTATTCAGTCTGTCTACAAATAGGCTCTCAAAGTGCTTGATAGGAATCCCAATAGCCATCATCACTGTTACATCCTCAGAAAGCATGAGCTCCTGAGTTGGGAAAATCTTGTGCAATACACCGACGCATGTCTTGTATTCAAGATCCTAAATGGCCTGGCTCCCCCTCCACTCAGTATTTTTGTTAAACAGAAAACCCAAATATATGGCAGCAGATCCACAAGGTCTGCCATGAGAGGTGACTGTATAGTTCCCTTAAGGAAAAGCACCTTTAGTAAATCCGCTTTCTCTGTGAGAGCTTCCCATGTCTGGAATACACTGCCATCAGACACACATAACTGCACCACATATCACACTTTCACAAAATGCATGAAGACATGGCTAAAGGTCAATCAGATTTGTGAACATAATCCCTAGCTGTGTGTTGCCGCTTTCCATGTTGTCGTCCTGTAGCTTGTGAGGTGTGGAAACACTTAGTTGCTTTTATGAATTTTGTCTTGCTGCTTTTTGTTCCATGTTGCTCTGTCTGTATGCTATGTCTTGCTTGTCCTATGTTGCTCTGTCTGTATGCTACGTCTTGCTTGTCCTATGTTGCTCTGTCTGTATGCTACGTCTTGCTTGTCCTATGTTGCTCTGTCTGTATGCTACGTCTTGCTTGTCCTATGTTGCTCTGCGTGTGCTCACTGCTCAATGATTGTCTATATTGTAATTGTTTTTAATAACCTGCCCAGGGACTGCGGTTGAAAAATACCCGGCTGGCTAAAACAGGCACTTTTACTGAAACGTTGATTAATGTGCACTGTCCCTGTAAACAAATAACAATAAACTCAACTCAATTAGCAAACATGTTCAAATTTGCATAAATAAAATCTCTGCATTTTCCGACCAGAGATGCGTTTCCATCAAATTGACTTGTTGCACTATGAGGACGTAGTGCATATAAAAATAACTTGTGCAGTTCCATTTCCATATACCGAAATATAAAATACAAAATAAATGTGTTTCCATCGCATTTTCCACTCTACTGATTGTTCTGTCACCAAAAACAATGGCGTTATATAGCGAATGTGTCGACTCTGGTCTTGTTACATGCGCTCTGTCCAACAGCTCTCAGATACAGTGTGGGTAGGACTATAGCCTACAGATCGACATTATTGTGGACAGCGTTTTTACTTGTCATGTCACCAGAATACGACCCTTGATACTTTCACCACCCTGTGAAGTTTATCATAACCTATTTCATCTGTAGCCTAATAAACTGACAGGCTTTCCCGGGTTGCAGTGGGAGGAACACAGAACATAAAATCGCGTGACTCCAAGTTTACTTCGATATGATGGTTATTATATCAATATTTGTGCATAAAAGCATTTCCACCTGCATTTCTCGCATAATTAATTTTACAGACACAAAAAGATCCCGCCTTGTGTAACCTATTTTGTTTTGTCGACATTTGGGAAGTTTACCGACAAGTTTGCTGTATCCATCAGGCCTGTCGTGACATTTTGTTTTCCTACATGCACTTTACTCGCGTAAAGAGGTTGGATGGAAACCTGATTAGTGAGACTCTTTCTCTTTCTCCTTCACTGTCTTTCTGTCTCCAGCTCATTGCTCAGTCTGCCTCTGTCATTCTCTCACTCTGTCACATACGCTCTTCTCTCTCTCCTCTCATTCTCTCTCTCCCTGCCTCACATCCCTGACATCCATCCCTATATGAAATTATACAAAATCAAACTATTCATATGCTAATATCATTTTGATTTGTACAGAATGGATTATAAATTACATTTAAATGATCCAACTTTTATCATTTAAATGTTCCGTTGTATGTTCACCGTCATTACATCTGGTATTAGTGTAGAAAGTGATATGAAAGGGTTAACAGTGCACCTTTAAGATGTGAAGACCATGATGTCACTCAGCACCAGGGCTCGCCCAATCCCCACCCCCTGTTGTGCTTGGTATGATGTCACAGAGAATAATCATCCAATGGGAGTATTGTATGAATGTTGAGGGTGGGCCCCATCTGACATCATGCCTTCAACGCAGCTGGCCGGACTTAAGACCTGGCACAGTCTCTGAGTTTGTCAGCCAACCTCACACACACACACACACACACACACACACACACACACCTGTTGAAGTAGATTATGAGAGATTTAGGAGTTTTAGTTTGGGTGTGTGTGTTATGTGTTATGTGTGTGTGTTATGTGTTGTGTGTATGTGTGTATGTGTGTGTGTGTGTGTGTGTGTGTGTGTGTGTGTGTGTGTGTGTGTGTGTGTGTGTGTGTGTGTGTGTGTGTGTGTGTGTGTGTGTGTGTGTGTGTGAGAGCGTATGAAGATGAGTGAGTACATGCATGGGTTTATGTGTGTGTTATGTGTGTGTGTGAGAACATGGCAGGCGTGGAAGCGAGTGTTAAAAGAAGTGTGAAAGACAGATGGGCTGTTAGAAGGAGAGGAAGAGGGGCTGTGAAACGAGGGAACGAGAAATAGAAAAATAGGGAGGAGATGAAGATGAGAAAGTTCGTGGGGATGGAGAGATGGGGAGGAGAGTTAGATTGGGAGGAGAGAGAGAGAGAGAGAGTTGGAGAGAGAGAGAGTTGGAGAGAGAGAGTTGGAGAGAGAGAGTTGGAGAGAGAGTTGGAGAGAGAGAGATGGGGAGGAGAGAGTTGGAGAGAGAGAGAGATGGGGAGGAGAGCGTTGGAGAGAGAGAGATGGGGAGGAAAGAGTTGGAGAGATTGGAGAGGAGAGAGTTGGAGAGGATGGGGAGGAGAGAGTTGGGGAGGAGAGAGTTGGGGAGAGAGATATGGGGAGGAGAGAGTTGGAGAGAGATATGGGGAGGAGAGAGTTGGAGAGAGAGATATGGGGAGGAGAGAGTTGGAGAGAGAGATATGGGGAGGAGAGAGTTGGAGAGAGAGAGATGGGGAGAGAGAGATGGGGAGGAGAGAGTTAGAGAGAGATGGGGAGGAGAGAGTTAGAGAGAGAGAGATGGGGAGGAGAGAGTTAGAGAGAGAGAGATGGGGAGGAGAGAGTTGGAGAGAGAGAGATTAGGAGGAGAGAGTTAGAGAGAGATGGGGAGGAGAGAGTTAGAGAGATATGGGGAGGAGAGAGTTAGAGAGAGAGAGATGGGGAGGAGAGAGTTGGAGAGAGAGAGATTGGGAGGAGAGAGTTAGAGAGAGAGAGAGATTGGGAGGAGAGAGTTAGAGAGAGAGAGAGATGGGGGGAGAGAGTTGGAGAGAGAGAGATGTGGAGGAGAGAGTTGGGGAGGAGAGAGTTGGAGAGAGAGAGATGGGGAGGAGAGAGTTAGAGAGAGAGATATGGGGAGGAGAGAGATGGGGAGGAGAGAGTTGGAGAGGAGAGAGTTAGAGAGAGAGAGATGGGGAGGAGAGAGTTGGAGAGAGAGAGATTGGGAGGAGATAGTTAGAGAGAGATGGGGAGGAGAGAGTTAGAGAGAGAGAGATGGGGAGGAGAGAGTTAGAGAGAGAGAGATGGGGAGAGAGATGGGGAGGAGAGAGTTGGAGAGAAAGAGATGGGGAAGAGAGAGTTGGAGAGAGAGAGATGGGGAGGAGAGAGTTAGAGAGAGAGATATGGGGAGGAGAGATTTGGAGAGAGAGAGATGGGGAGGAGAGAGTTGGAGAGATTGGAGAGGAGAGAGTTGGAGAGAGAGAGATGGGGAGGAGAGAGTTAGAGAGAGATGGGGAGGAGAGAGTTAGAGAGAGATGGGGAGGAGAGAGTTAGAGAGAGATGGGGAGGAGAGTTAGAGAGAGATGGGGAGGAGAGAGTTAGAGAGAGATGAGGAGGAGCGAGTTAGAGAGAGAGAGAGATGGGGAGGAGAGAGTTGGAGAGAGAGAGATTGGGAGGAGAGAGTTGGAGAGAGAGAGATTGGGAGGAGAGAGTTGGAGAGAGAGATGGGGAGGAGAGAGTTAGAGAGAGATGGGGAGGAGAGAGTTAGAGAGAGATGGGGAGGAGAGAGTTAGAGAGAGATGGGGAGGAGAGAGTTAGAGAGAGATGAGGAGGAGCGAGTTAGAGAGAGAGAGATGGGGAGGAGAGAGTTGGAGAGAGAGAGATTGGAAGGAGAGAGTTGGAGAGAGAGAGATTGGGAGGAGAGAGTTGGAGAGAGAGATGGGAGGAGAGAGTTGAAGAGAGAGATATGGGGAGGAGAGAGTTAGAGAGAGAGAGATTGGGAGGAGAGAGTTAGAGAGAGAGAGATTGGGAGGAGAGAGTTGGAGAGAGATAGATGGGGAGGAGAGCGTTGGGGAGGAGAGAGTTAGAGAGAGAGATTGGGAGGAGAGATTTGGAGAGAGAGAGATTGGAAGGGGAGAGGATTTACAGGGAGAGAGAGAGGGAGAGATTGGGATGATAGATATGAGAAGGAAGAAGAGAGAGGGAGGGGGAGAGTGTTAGATATGTGGGGTAAAGTAATGGAGAGACTGGAGAGAGACAGATGGAGGTAGGATTTGAAAGATAGAATCCAAAAACCACATTCCAAGATTCAAGAGATTGAGAAATACACACAGTACCCAGAGTGTCCCCTCCCGGAGTGTGTCTCTGTGAGGACCATGTAACCAGGGAGGGATATATCTTAGTGTGTCTCTGTGAGGGCCATGTAACCAGGGTAACCAGAGAGGGATATATCTTAGTGTGTCTCTGTGAGGACCATGTACCAGGGTAACCAGGGAGGGATATATCTTAGTGTGTCTCTGTGAGGACCATGTAACCAGGGTAACCAGGGAGGGATATATTTTAGTGTGTCTCTGTGAGGACCATGTAACCAGGGTAACCAAGGAGGGATATATCATGTAGTGTGTCTCTGTGAGGACCATGTAACCAGGGTAACCAGGGAGGGATATATCATGTAGTGTGTCTCTGTGAGGACCATGTAACCAGGGTAACCAGGGAGGGATATATCTTAGTGTGTCTCTGTGAGGACCATGTAACCATGGTAACCAGGGAGGGATATATCTTAGTGTGTCTCTGTGAGGACCATGTAACCAGGGAGGGATATATCTTAGTGTGTCTCTGTGAGGACCATGTAACCAGGGTAACCAGGGAGGGATATATCTTAGTGTGTCTCTGTGAGGACCATGTAACCAGGCTAACCAGGGAGGGATATATCTTAGTGTGTCTCTGTGAGGACCATGTAACCAGGGTAACCAGGGAGGGATATATCTTAGTGTGTCTCTGTGAGGACCATGTAACCAGGGTAACCAGGGAGGGATATATCTTAGTGTGTCTCTGTGAGGACCATGTAACCAGGGAGGGATATATCTTAGTGTGTCTCTGTGAGGACCATGTAACCAGGGTAACCAGGGAGGGATATATCTTAGTGTGTCTCTGTGAGGGCCATGTAACCAGGGTAACCAGGGAGGGATATATCTTAGTGTGTCTCTGTGAGGGCCATGTAACCAGGGTAACCAGGGAGGGATATATCTTAGTGTGTCTCTGTGAGGGCCATGTAACCAGGGAGGGATATATCTTAGTGTGTCTCTGTGAGGGCCATGTAACCAGGGTAACCAGGGAGGGATATATCTTAGTGTGTCTCTGTGAGGGCCATGTAACCAGGGTAACCAGGGAGGGATATATCTTAGTGTGTTGGCAGCTGGCTCCCTGTTTCTCCAGTGATGCAGCTCTAATGCAGCAGCCCCAGTGACTGCGTGTCACATTGCCAAATATGCCTGTCTGAATGCCAGTCTGATCATAGCAGGGTCCTGCCACCTGCAGACACCCACAGCACGACCACACTGCTAATGTAACGCAAAAGAACCATTCACTCTACATTGACTTCTACTCCCAGGGAGGGCTCATGTTTGGGATATTCACTGTCTTTGGTCTTTATTTTCTCCACCATGGTAGTGGTGAAATATCTAGTCTGTTGAGGCTAGTGACTGTGTTATCATAAGCTGTGTTGATGCACAGCGGACTTCAGTTATTATGGAGTCTGTAGGGGGCTATGTACTCTACTGTACAGGACCGTGATCTAACATTGCTGTCAACTCAAATATTCCTTTCATGCCAGAGCTGCCATTGTCATTAACTTCTTCTGGCTGCAGGGGCAGTATTGAGTAGCTCTGATAAAAGGTGCCCATTTCAAACGGCCTCGTACTCAATTCTTGCTCGTACAATATGCATATTATTATTACTATTGGATAGAAAACACTCTCTAGTTTCTAAAACCGTTTGAATTATATCTGTGAGTAAAACAGAACTCATTTGGCACAAACTTCCTGACCAGGAAGTGGAAAGTCTGAAAACGAGGCTCTGTTCTAGGTCCTGCCTATAAATGGGCATGATACGTATTAGTATACATGCACGTCATACACCTTCCCCTAGATGTCAAGAGGCAGTGAGAGAAGAAATGGAGTGTTTATCTTGGTCTGAGATGGAATAAATCCTCTTGGAATGACGTGTCACCCATTTCCTGTTTTCTGGAAAGCGCGAGGTTGGACCTGGAATTGCCTTCTGAAAAGCTGTCGTTATAGGCGACTACTATCTCCGGCTTTGATTTTATTTGATACATGTGACAATATCATTGTAAAGTATGTTTTTTCAATATAGTTTTATTAGACTATTGAAATTTATTCGGGACGTTAGGCGTGTTGCGTTGTGTGCCTTTGTTCAGGAAGGAGAGCTTCGCGCCACTTGGCTAGTGCGCTTGCTAATTCAAGAGGGAAAAAGGACGTTCTAAATCCAAACAACGATTGTTCTTGACAAAGGACCTCTTGTACAACATTCTGATGGAAGCTCATCAAAAGTAGGACCCATTTTATGATGCTATTTCATATATCTGTCGAATTGTGTACTATTAGTTTTGCGCCCAGGTTTTGGGCACTCGCTCGCCATAACGTAAGCCTTATGTCGTAATGAAGTTATTTTTTAGAATTCTAACACGGCGATTGCATTAAGAACTAGTGTATCTATTATTTCCTATACAACATGTATTTTTTAGTTATGTTTATGAATAGCTATTTGGTCAGAATAAGTGTCAAAAAAATATCCGGACGTTGTGGGAAAAAGTAGCTACGTTAGCACAATGTATAACCACTGATTTCAGCTCTAAATATGCACATTTTCGAACAAAACATAAGTGTATGTATAACCTGATGTTATAGGACTGTCATCTGATGAAGCATATCAAGGTTAGTCAAAAATTATATATCTTTTGCTGGTTTGTTACGATCGCTAACTTTTGCTGCTGGGAAATGGCTTGTGTTTCTGGCTATTGTGGTAAGCTAATATAACGCTATATTGTGTTTTCGCTGTAAAACACTTAAGAAATCGGAAATATTGTCTGGAATCACAAGATGCCTGTCTTTCATTTGCTGTACACTATGTATTTTTCAGAAATGTTTTATGATGAGTATTTAGGTATTTGACGTTGGTGTCTGTAATTATTCTGTCTGCTTTCGGTGCAATTTCTGATTGTAGCTGCAATGTAAACTATGATTTATACCTGAAATATGCACATTTTTCGAACAAAACATAGATTTATTGAATAACATGTTATAAGACTGTCATCTGATGAAGTTGTTTGTTGGTTAGTTTGGTTGGTTCTTGGTTAGTTAGGTTGGCTTTGTGCATGCTACCTGTGCTGTGAAAAATGTCTGTCCTTTTTTGTATTTGGTGATGAGCTAACATAAATATACGTGCTGTTTTCGCTGTAAAACATTTTAAAAATCGGACATGTCGGCTGGATTCACAAGATGCGTACCTTTCATTTGCTGTATTGGACTTGTTAATGTGTGAAAGTTAAATATTTAAAAAATATATATTTTGAATTTCGCGCCCTGCACTTGTCAGGTTTTGGCCTGGACTGTTCAGGTTTTGGTCACTAGATGTCCCCATTGCACCTTTTTTGTACCTTTTGTTTTTCCTTGCTCTAATTATTGTTTGCACCTGTGTGTCGTTCCCTTGTTAGTATTTAAACCCTGTGTGTTCCTCAGTTCCTTGCTCAGTGTTTGTATGTTAGCACCCAGCCCCAGCCCAAGCCTTGTTCTGAACATATGATTCTCTTATTGGATTTTCCAGAGGTTCTCTGGTTTAGTTCTTGTGTATTTTTGAGTAGTCTTTTGAGGTTTGTTTTTCCCTGCTGTTTTTACGACTTTGTGGAGTTTTCTTTGTATTTTGGAGGATATCCATTTTGTGCTTCTTGACTTTATGTTTGGACATTGTGGATTTAGATTCTTTGCCAGAAGATTTTGTTCTTTAATTAAACCACCATCTCTAGTACTGCTGTGTCTGCCTCATCTTCTGGGTTCTGACGATTATTAGTGACTGTTTCTCGCACCGGGTCCTGACAGCACTTGAGCTGGCTGTTGTCATAAGTGTACTGACGTCGGGCTTGCAGCCAGAAGAAGTTTTAAGCTATACAATGGAGATTTGAAATGTGTATATTTTTTCAAACTTTTTGATGCATTGTTGGCAGGGTAACAGGGAAAGGAAAAGGGGGATACCTAGTCAGTTGTAGAAGTGAATGCATTCAACTGAAATGTGTCTTCCGCATTTAACCCAACCCCTCTGAATCAGAGAGGTGCGGGGGGCTGCCATAATCGACATCCACGTCATCAGCGTCCGGGGAACAGTGGGTTAACTGCCTTGCTCAGGGGCAGAACGACAGATTTGTACCTTGTCAGCTCGGGGATTCGATCTAGTACCCTTTCGGTTACTGGCCCAACGCTCCTACCAACTGTGCTGTCTGCGTACTGTGTGTGTGTGTGTGTCAGATGTTCCCTTCGTAGTTCACGGTGTACACATGGTGTAGTGACCAACAGAATGATATGGGGGTGGCTATACATCTTTGCATATATGTGTGTGTGTGGGAGAGTCTTAATGTGCATCTGCTTGCAAGTGTGTGTGGTTGAGTGAGTTATGTGCACTGAACACCTTCCTAATATTGAATTGCACCCCCCCGTACCCCCGGTGGACCATTCTTGATACACACAGGAAACTGTTGAGTGTGAAAAAGCCCAGCAACATTGGAAATCTTGACATAAGCTGGTGCGCCTGGCACCTACTACCAGACCCCGTTCTAAGCCCCTTCAATATGTTGTCTTGCCCATTCACCCTCTGAATGGCACACATACACAATCCATGTCTCAATTGTCTGAAGGCTAAAAATCCTTCTTTAAATTGTCTCCTCCCCTTCATCTACACTGATTGAAGTGGATTGTACAAGTGACATCAGTAAGGGATCATAGATTTCACCTGGATTCACCTGGTCAGTCTGTGTCATGGAAAGAGCAGGTGTTCTTAATGGTTTTATGCACTCAATGTATATGTATATCTTCTCATGTATGGGTTGTGTGTGTGTGTGGGTGTGTGTGTGTGTGTGTGTGTGTGTGTGTGTGTGGGTGTGGGTGTGGGTGTGGGTGTGTGTGTGTGTGTGTGGGTAGTTGAATAATGGGTGGGTTAGTTAGCATCATGATCTGAGATGAAACGGACAAAACGTAAGCCTTTGAAATGCAAAATGCAGAAGACTGGCGATTGGCCACTGTGCTGTGGAGCGGATAGCCGTCTTTGTGTTTCCCCCACATTTCATCATAAAACACACACACACACACACACACACACATTATTAATAAGGGAATAGCTAATGCTTTATCTATGAGACACAAAGCACACTAATAGGCTGCAGCTTGCTGCTCTGGAGGAGAGGAAGTGTGACACGTGTGTGTGTGTGTGTGTGTGTGTGTGTGTGTGTGTGTGTGTGTGTGTGTGTGTGTGTGTGTGTGTGTACACAATTGTGTGGACACACAGACAGGAGAGTTGAGTCTCCACTGGCAGGGCCCAGGGACCAATTTATTTCCACGCAGTAGGAAGAACAGAGGGATAGAAAGGAAGATGAGAAAGAGGGAGAGGATGGAGACCCGGTGGAACAGGAAATAGAGACGGGCCCCTCTGTTCACTAAGATTGCTTGGGACAGAATGAGACCATTTTGTGTGTGTGTGTGGAGTGGAGAGATGATTGTATGTGTGTGTTGTTCCCCTGAGTCAAGGATTACTGAGCTTGATTTATTTCACATCTTTTATCCGTGGAGACGTTTATTGCCGCAGTGAACTAAAAGCATTTATGGACACACACACCTATACACACAAGTAATGTACACCTCACACAATCACACACATGCATTTTATACCGGTGCCTTTTAACTGAACTCATCCCATCTCTCTCTCTCTCTCTCTCTCTCTCTCTCTCTCTCTCTCTCTCTCTCTCTCTCTCTCTCTCTCTCTCTCTCTCTCTCTCTCTCTCTCTCTCTCTCTCTCTCTGTCTCCTCTAACAGGCAGGAGGCCAGTGACCTCTCTGGACCCATACAGAGGTAAATTTTCTCTTTTCATTCTTCTCTCTTCTCTTCTCGTCTTTGATCAGCTTTATGTGTGTGATGGGGTAGCATCAGTACTGAACCACCACCACACAGCTCTCATCTCCCAGCCCACAAGTACTGGACTAGCTAGTGTGGCCCCAGCAGATTGTATACCATCTCTGAGCTGGTGTCTGTAAGCCTGAGAGAACAGGCGGGGAAGACGACCAGAAAGATAAGGAATCAAGCGATGCAACAGAAACAGAGGGGTAGAAAAAGACTGTAGAGATAGAGGGAAGGAGGAGAAAGAGACAGACATACGGGGACAGAGGGGAAATTGGGGGGTGTATAGAGGGCGAGAACAGAGAGAGGGAGCTAAAAGGAGAGACGCGAGAGAGCAGGTGGGAGCGGGTGGGAGGTGCGACGAGGCTCAGATCTATGGCCGTGCAGGGTCATTAAACCCAACCCCATGGCGACAGAACGAGACAACCAAGGAGAGGGAGGAAGAGAGGGGTTTAAATAAAGGGCCCATCTTAAAATAGACACACCTATTCCTCATTTGGGATTGAGTTAGCAGGGAGGATAGGCCCATTCTGCCCTGAAAGCCTCTCTCCCCTCTGAAAACACCAAAGAAAAGAAGGATGGAGAGAGAGAGACTGTACCACAGTCTCTCTGACGGATCAGCCTTCTCAAGGACACTTAGGCCTGTTTCCTCTCACACACACATACACACACACATACGCACACAGACACACACACACCACTAGACCTTGTACGGAGAAAATCTGTAGGTGCACAGAATGCATATTACAAAACACACTAATAATTTATCTGTCAGACGCAGTTAAAGGGGCCTTGGCCATTGTAGGAGATTCTGTGTACATGTGATACAGAGAGGGTTAATGGTGTTGCATTTACCCAGGGACGAGCAGGGACCAAGGGACAGCAAATGACATGCATATGCAGATTATCTGCTAACGAAGCAGAGCGAGACTGACTTCAAAAGGCATCCGGCACGAGAAAGAAGCTGAGGGAGAGAGAGAGAGAGAGAGACTGGAGGAGAAAGGCATCCGACACGAGAGAGAAGCTGAGGGAGAGAGAGAGACCGAGAGAGACTGGAGGAGAAAGGCATCTGGCACGAGAGAGAAGCTGAGGGAGAGAGAGAGACCGAGAGAGACTGGAGGAGAAAGGCATCTGGCACGAGAGAGAAGCTGAGGGAGAGAGAGAGACCGAGAGAGAAGCTGAGGGAGAGAGAAAGACCGAGAAAGAAGCTGAGGGAGAAAGAGCGAGAGAGAGAGACTGGAGGAGAAAGGCATCTGGCACGAGAGAGAAGCTGAGGGAGAGAGAGAGACCGAGAGAGAAGCTGAGGGAGAGAGAGAGACCGAGAGAGACTGGAGGAGAAAGGCATCTGGCACGAGAGAGAAGCTGAGGGAGAGAGAGAGACCAAGAGAGAAGCTGAGGGAGAGAGAGAGACCGAGAGAGACTGGAGGAGAAAGGCATCCGGCACGAGAGAGAAGCTGAGGGAGAGAGAGAGACCGAGAGAGAAGCTGAGGGAGAGAGAGAGACCGAGAGAGACTGGAGGAGAAAGGCATCCGGCACTAGAGAGAAGCTGAGGGAGAGAGAGAGACCGAGAGAGACTGGAGGAGAAAGGCATCCGGCACGAGAGAGAAGCTGAGGGAGAGAGAGAGACCGAGAGAGACTGGAGGAGAAAGGCATCCGGCACGAGAGAGAAGCTGAGGGAGAGAGAGAGACCGAGAGAGACTGCAGGAGAAAGGCATCTGGTACGAGAGAGAAGCTGAGGGAGAGAGAGAGACCGAGAGAGAAGCTGAGGGAGAGAGAGAGACCGAGAAAGAAGCTGAGGGAGAGAGAGAGAGAGAGAGACTGGAGGAGAAAGGCATCTGGCACGAGAGAGAAGCTGAGGGAGAGAGAGAGACCGAGAGAGACTGGAGGAGAAAGGCATCCGGCACTAGAGAGAAGCTGAGGGAGAGAGAGATACCGAGAGAGAAGCTGAGGGAGAGAGAGAGACCGAGAGAGACTGGAGGAGAAAGGCATCCGGCACTAGAGAGAAGCTGAGGGAGAGAGAGAGACCGAGAGAGACTGGAGGAGAAAGGCATCCGGCACTAGAGAGAAGCTGAGGGAGAGAGAGAGACCGAGAGAGAAGCTGAGGGAGAGAGAGAGACCGAGAGAGACTGGAGGAGAAAGGCATCCGGCACTAGAGAGAAGCTGAGGGAGAGAGAGAGACCGAGAGAGACTGGAGGAGAAAGGCATCCGGCACGAGAGAGAAGCTGAGGGAGAGAGAGAGACCGAGAGAGACTGCAGGAGAAAGGCATCTGGTACGAGAGAGAAGCTGAGGGAGAGAGAGAGACCGAGAGAGAAGCTGAGGGAGAGAGAGAGACCGAGAAAGAAGCTGAGGGAGAGAGAGAGAGAGAGAGACTGGAGGAGAAAGGCATCTGGCACGAGAGAGAAGCTGAGGGAGAGAGAGAGACCGAGAGAGAAGCTGAGGGAGAGAGAGAGACCGAGAGAGAAGCTGAGGGAGAGAGAGAGACCGAGAAAGAAGCTGAGGGAGAGAGAGAGACCGAGAGAGAAGCTGAGGGAGAGAGAGAGACCGAGAAAGAAGCTGAGGGAGAGAGAGAGACCGAGAGAGACTGGAGGAGAAAGGCATCCGGCACTAGAGAGAAGCTGAGGGAGAGAGAGAGACCGAGAGAGACTGGAGGAGAAAGGCATCCGGCACTAGAGAGAAGCTGAGGGAGAGAGAGATACCGAGAGAGAAGCTGAGGGAGAGAGAGAGACCGAGAGAGAAGCTGAGGGAGAGAGAGAGACCGAGAAAGAAGCTGAGGGAGAGAGAGAGACCGAGAGAGACTGGAGGAGAAAGGCATCCGGCACTAGAGAGAAGCTG